>NC_134403.1:216600521-216900521 GCF_038048845.1 Mixophyes fleayi | reverse complement strand
GTTTCTACCTTAAGTACACGCACCCACAGGCATTTCACAAGCATTTATTAATGCTAATATAAATGCATTCATAGATTGTAAGCTTGCGAGCATGGCCTTCTCACCTTTGTCTGCTTTACCCAGTTTGTTTATTAGTTTACTGTGTTTGTCCCCAATTGTAAAGCGCTACAGAATAGGTTGGCGTTACATAAATAAATGATGATGATGATACATTTAAACTGTAAATGTTTTTGCATTCCAAATGCTTGTTATTTACATTTTTAAATGCATCTCCAGGCTTTTTGAGGCATTGACATGGAAGGAACTAGAACAAGAACAAGTACAACTACTGTTCTGAAAAATACCAAAGCAATGGAATGCATTGCAAATAAAAAGGCCAATGGGTATGATAACTAGATCCATTTACATGCATTGTACAAATGTTACATGTATTTTCAAAACACCAGTGGTAGTAGCACTTACACTATCAATAAACAAAGATTTACCCAATTAATGCACATTTTTCACTTTAACATATATACACAGAGTTAATATTTTTTGGGGCCAACCTGCTCTTACCTTTGTACCACTGCACTATATCCATTGTTCATCCACAAGCTAGTAATGTCTATACACCTGTGACTGGATCACTGATAAATAACTCCTATTATAAATTTATTTAAAGTAAATAGCGCAGGGTTTTTATTCCTATAATTGCACATGCCCTTATTTTTGATATTGTGTATATTTTGGTAAGGGAAATCTTTAATTTCTGAGACCAAGGGAATAAAGTTGTTTCTTGTTTAACCTTGCTAGAGGAGATGCATTATTTCTTAAGGTATATATCTGACAATAAGCCTTTGTGGATGGAAGTCTTTTGTGTGTTGTGATGTGGGGAAGTGGCTTATTTGGGGTTTGTACCTTTCTTTGGGAATATGTATTCTGGACCGTCTAAAGAGGGGCACCATGCTAATTAGATCTTTTGATGTGTGAAGGTTCAACATTGAAGGCAGGAACTTTTAATTAAGACTGGATCCTAGATTCTCTGCATCTGAAAACCAGATGCAGGACATCACAGCATCTCTAGAATTTCATAGATGTAAGACAAGTGTATTGTAGGCTTTGCAATGCTTATAAATCCATGTTTGTGTAAACACATTGCATCCTCATTCTAAAAATAGCCTGTGTCCAAATCAGTATAAAAAGCACTGTCTTGTACACTGAAATTTTCTACTTGTTTCATCTGGCATGATCACTGGTACCTTTAACCAGTGTGAGAGCAAATAAACATCACTTGCTTCAAAGACATGCTTGAAAACATCTTCAATATTGCTGTATTCCTGTGACCTGCAGATTAGATTTAAATTTAATCTGTTCTCTGGCTGTTTCTAAGGTTGGACCCAGCTTTTCCAGTCCCACCGCCGCTCTGCCTGCTACCCTGTATCTCTGGTCAGTGTGATAGGTCAGGGGGGATCCATCCACAGCTCTCCTGATCCATAGTAAGAGGTCAGGAGTACCAGCCCAGGTACGCCAGTAACAGAGAACACTCGCAGCGTCAGTTTCCCAGATGAAACCTGGTACTGGATGCCGGTAAGGAGTCCAGTGGTGGCAGCATCTGTAAGCCCCTCCTACTGCAGCAAGAGTGCGCATTTGAGATAACGAAAGGGAACGGTGGCAAAGTAAGCCCAGCCGATTCCCAGCAGCAACAGACAGGGTGGCATAGGCGGTCCATTCTGTCACAACACCCAAATGAGGAGGTTGTGAATTCGAATCTGTATAATTATACATAAAAAGGAGGTCGAAATTGAATTTTGATTCTGTTTTTTAAAGAGTGAATACCTTTATCAATTATGATATTTGTTTAGATCAATTGAATTTTAAAGAAATAATAAGAACAACAAGTTATTGTGGTTCTTATCTGGTAGAGCGGCGGTTCCCAAACTGTGCGCCGCGGCTCCCAGGGGTGCCGCGGCGCTGTCACTGGGGTGCCGCGGGCCAGTCATAAAAAAAAGAAAGAGCACATAAACTTACCAATCCGCCGGGCGCCGGGACCCAGCAGCCTCCTCTCTCCCGCAGCTGTCACTGAATATCGACGTCAGTGACAGCTGCGGGAGAGGAGGCTGCTGGGTCCCGGCCCCCGGCGGATTGGTAAGTTTATGTGCTCTTTCTTTTTTTTATGGCTGGGAGAAGCGGAGGAGGACAGCGGGAAGCGGAGGAGGACAGCGGGCAGCAGAGGAGGACAGCGGGCAGCAGAGGAGGACAGCAGACAGCAGAGGAGGACAGCGGGCAGCAGAGGAGGACAGCGGGCAGCAGAGGAGGACAGCGGGCAGCAGAGGAGGACAGCAGACAGCAGAGGAGGACAGCGGGCAGCAGAGGAGGACAGAGGGCAGCAGAGGAGGACAGAGGACAGCGGGCAGCAGAGGAGGACAGCAGGCAGCAGAGGAGGACAGAGGGCAGCAGAGGAGGACAGAGGGCAGCAGAGGAGGACAGAGGACAGCGGGCAGCAGAGGAGGACAGCAGGCAGCAGAGGAGGACAGAGGGCAGCAGAGGAGGACAGAGGACAGCGGGCAGCAGAGGAGGACAGCAGGCAGCAGAGGAGGACAGAGGGCAGCAGAGGAGGACAGCGGGCAGCAGAGGAGGACAGAGGGCAGCAGAGCAGGACAGCGGGCAGCAGAGGAGGACAGAGGGCAGCAGAGGAGGACAGCGGGGCAGCAGAGGAGGACAGAGGGCAGCAGAGGAGGGCAGCAGAGGAGGACAGCAGGCAGCAGAGGAGGACAGAGGGCAGCAGAGGAGGACAGAGGACAGCGGGCAGCAGAGGAGGACAGCAGGCAGCAGAGGAAGACAGAGGGCAGCAGAGGACAGCGGGCAGCAGAGGAGGACATAGGGCAGCAGAGGAGGACAGCGGGCAGCAGAGGAGGACAGAGGGCAGCAGAGGAGGACAGAGGACAGCGGGCAGCAGAGGAGGACAGAGGGCAGCAGAGGAGGACAGAGGGCAGCAGAGGAGGACAGCGGGCAGCAGAGGAGGACAGAGGGCAGTAGAGGAGGACAGAGGACAGCGGGCAGCAGAGGAGGACAGCGGGCAGCAGAGGAGGACAGAGGGCAGCAGAGGAGGACAGCGGGGCAGCAGAGGAGGACAGAGGGCAGCAGAGGAGGGCAGCAGAGGAGGACAGCGGGCAGCAGAGGAGGACAGAGGGCAGAAGAGGAGGACAGAGGACAGCGGGCAGCAGAGGAGGACAGCGGGCAGCAGAGGAGGACAGAGGGCAGCAGAGGAGGACAGCGGTTAGCAGAGGAGGACAGCGGGCAGCAGAGGAGGACAGAGGACAGCGGGCAGCAGAGGAGGACAGCGGGGCAGCAGAGGAGGACAGCGGGGCAGCAGAGGAGGACAGCGGGCAGCAGAGGAGGACATAGGGCAGCAGAGGAGGACAGCGGGCAGCAGAGGAGGACATAGGGCAGCAGAGGAGGACAGCAGAGGAGGACAGCGGGCAGCAGAGGAGGACAGCGGGGCAGCAGAGGAGGACTGCGGGGCAGCAGAGGAGGACAGCGGGCAGCAGAGGAGGACAGCGGGAAGCAGAGGAGGACAGAGGACATAGGGCAGCAGAGGAGGACAGAGGGCAGCAGAGGAGGACAGAGGGCAGCAGAGGAGGACAGCGGGGCAGCAGAGGAGGACAGCGGGGCAGCAGAGGAGGACAGCAGGGAAGCAGAGGGGGGCAGCGTGCAGCAGAGGAGGACAGAGGGCAGCAGAGGAGGACAGAGGGCAGCAGAGGAGGACAGAGGACAGCGGGCAGCAGAGGAGGACAGCGGGCAGCAGAGGAGGACAGCGGACAGTGGGCAGCAGAGGAGGGCAGCAGAGGAGGGCAGCAGAGGACGACAGTGGGCAGCAGAGGAGGACAGCGGGCAGCAGAGGAGGACAGAGGGCAGCAGAGGAGGACAGAGAACAGCGGGCAGCAGAGGAGGACAGCGGGCAGCAGAGGAGGACAGCGGGCAGCAGAGGAGGACAGAGGACAGCGGGAAGCAGAGGAGGACATAGGGCAGCAGAGGAGGACAGAGGGCAGCAGAGGAGGACAGCAGGGCAGCAGAGGAGGACAGCAGGGAAGCAGAGGGGGGCAGCGTGCAGCAGAGGGGGGCAGCGGGCAGCAGAGTGACAGAGGGCAGCAGCGTGACAGGGGGCTGCAGAGGGGGCAGAGTGCCTGGATGCAGAGGGGGCAGTGTGACAGAGGGCAGAGGAGGGGGACAGAGGGCAGAGGAGGGGGACAGCGTGACAGAGGAGGGGGACAGCGTGACAGAGGAGGGGGACAGCGTGACAGAGGGCAGTGAGAGGTGACAGAGGGCAGAGGGGGCAGCGTGAGAGGGGGCAGAGGGGGAAGTGTGACAGAGGGCAGAGGAGGGGGAAAGTGTAACAGAAGAGGGGGACAGTGTGACAGAGGGCAGAGGAGGGGGACAGAGGGCAGATGAGGGGTACAGCGTGACAGAGGGCAGAGGAGGAGGACAGCGTGACAGAGGGCAGAAGAGGAGGACAGCGTGACAGAGGAGGGGGGCAGCATCAGAGGGGGTAGCGTGAGAGGGGGCAGAGTGACTGGATGCAGAGGGGGCAGTGTGTCTGGATGTAGAGGGAGCATTTTTGCATACAACTAAATAAGTATTTCTGTCCTGACCTAAATACTTATTACATTTTTTTGACCCAACTACTTTTAAAACAGGACTGCTCAGTAATTATTTTGGAGGGGTGCCTTGAAAAAATTTGGAGACTCTAAGGGTGCCGCGAACTGAAAAAGTTTGGGAACCACTGTGGTAGAGGCTCCTCCAGAGCAGGAGGAGCCGATACCATTATTACCTGACGCGTTTTGCAAGGATGCCTCTGATGAAACAACCATTTGAGGCTGAGAAACGCGTCAGTTGATACTGGTATCAACTTCTCCTACTCTGGCACAATTTCAGTTCCTTTAAACCCCGGGGTTTTTGCAGCACGCCATTGAAACTTGGAATATACACCATATTCTGGAAGGCTCTGGTTTCCTCAATCTCAATCTCCCTATTACCAAGGATTACAGAGTATATGAAAGGATAAGTATTGATTTCACTACTTCAAATCTATTGTGCTGTGAACTGTTCCCATACTGTGGAGGGTTGTGCTATGCATAACCTATCTATACATCCAACGAAGTTACTACAGTTACCTTATCCAAGTGGTCCTTTTATCCTTAATATCTATGTGGAGAATTGCAACTGACAGACCATACCTATATATTTCCTTCCTCATTAGTTTTCCAAAAGACGTACTATTCAATGAAAACCTACCTATCTTAGGCTATTACAATCTCTAGGTATTATCTGAATCATTTCTGTGAAATTATCTGAATCATTTCTGTGAAATTATCTGAATCATTGTTGTGAAATTTTATATGACCTTATAATCATCTAAGTTTTATGACATTTATATCATACGAGCCAATACAGCTGAAACAGTCTGTTTATTTTAAATTTTTATTACATATTTGTGTATTTGTTTTAAAAGTTACATTTTTAAATACATCTGGTTACAGCGCTCTTCCTATCTCTTCTCTTGCTGCATATTTTCGTGGGTACAGACTAGAGATGAGAAATTTGGACCCCCACCATGACTTCACCTCATGGTTACACATCTATTTTATATGTGTTATTTCTTTAAATGGCTAATCTAATAAGCCTACTTTTTAACTAGTAATAGGTAAATATTGCAGAAGCTGCTGCACAACTGGACTATGTACATCTGAAAAGAAGATAGACACAATGGGGTCATTTATGAAGAGCAGGATTTGTGTGGTGCATTTGTGCAACAGCACATACTTGTAAGGGCCGAGACACACACTGCTACAAGCTTTCACCAAGTACGGCTATGGCCCACCTGCACAACTGATTTGTACAATCTTTGTGGTTTTAGAGGTGGGACTCAGAAATTTGTTATGCACAAGTGAAACTGTCATCACAAAGAACATTTACTATATACTGTTCGTTTTATCCTCTATTTTGTTTCAAACAGGGAACATCATAACCGGCTTCAAATATTAATAGTTTCTTTTTTTTGTGCATAGAAATTGGTTTTTGTTTTATGGGCCTGATTTAGAGTTAAACGTAAAATTGCGCTTTTTGGGTACACACAAAATCTGTCTGTACACTTACACAGGTGTTGATACAAACATTGTAATAAAACATTACATTTATCACACCCTCCCAGCCACATTATGACCCTCCCAGCCCACTGTACTTATCTATGCTTCTGATGTTGCTGACATCCACCAGGGTGGGAACTTCCTGTAGAGTGAGCAGGGAAGCTCTTTGTCTCACAAGATTACCAAATCTTGTGAGCCTTAGAGCTCCTCGGCTTGCTCTGCAGTCTGTGTCCTGTTCGGGGGCCGGGAGCAGCTATCAGCTCCCTTCCCCTATCAAAAGCTGGATTAAGGCTCGGGGGGCCCAAGGTATTTTAGACAGCAAGGCCCATATTATGTAACATGGTTATCATTTTAGAAAAGTTTTAGACAAATACACAGGCAATACTGTATGTACTACTGTTAGATGCACACAGCTCTGCCTTCACAAGCAGTACGTTGTGAAGCGGGAAATACCTCCCAACTGTCTTCCTCTTGGACCAAATCCTGACTAACCGAGACAGTCACCCAAATTTCGGGACTTCCCCACCAGATTCAGGACAGTTGACAGAATGCCCTGCTCTCTCCTACCTGTTCTTGTCACTTTCACCATTTGTGGCTGATGGTTTCTTTAGTTGCTGCTTGTTTGGATCCTGGAATGTTGGAGGCCCTATTTGGAAAATACAAAGGGTATATGAAATTCAGAAAACTCCAACCACCTCTGGCATTAAATCCATATAGCACCCACATTTAATAACTAGGCCTCCTTCCAGCCCTAGAATTAAGATAAAAGTATTCACATTTGATAAATAGATCTATTTCCCTCCAACCAGCCCGGACATTAAATTAACAGTATTCCTTTTTAATAAATAAATCTATTTCCCTCCCTCCAAACAACCCTGCCAATAAATTACATTGGTCCACCATCACCCCACAAATAAAATAGCACCCATTAAATAATTAGCTCCCATCTACACTCCACGATTAAATTAATAGCCTACCTCCCACATTACATTAAGCCCCCCCCTTCCCTCACATATCCCTCACACCTGAGTGCGTGCCCCCAATTGATATTAAGCCACTACAGAACCTCCAAATAACATTATTCCATACAGTAGTGCCTCAAATCATATTATGCCATACAGTAGTGTCCTCAAATAATATTATGCCACGATTGTGCCCCAAATTATATTTTTGCCATACAGTAGTGCCCTCAAATAATATTATGCCATACAGTAGTGCCCCCAAAAATATGCCATACAGTAGTGCCCTCAAATAATATGCCACATAGCAGTGCCCTCAAATAATGATATGCCACACAGTAGTGCCCTCAAATAATAATATGCCAAACAGTAGTACACCCAATTCAAGAAAGGTTGTTAATCAAAAGTACATTGCACACAAGAAAATATTTTAAAATACCTGATTATGGCATCTTGTGTTCTATTTTCCTACTGGGAGTGCCGGTGAGGAGGGATACGCAGCCATCAGCTCAGACAGGCAGTCGGGAGCAGGAACAGAGGGAAGAGGGAGGTGAAGATAAGGAAGAGGGGAGGGAGGGGACAGAATAGCCCTGATCTGCGCTGCTGTACATGTAGTAAGGTGGCTGGTTCCTGGGGAGGAGCCAGCCACCAGGTAGCCTGTCAATTTCAGGGCCAGCTCCATTAGCTCTCAGGTCCTGGAATTATGTAATGTCAGCCCATCTAGCCATCGGCCCTGCTGGCATTTGCCAGAAGGGCCAGATGGCCAGTTCGCCCATGGTTACCCTTATCCCCAGTGGTTTAGTAGGAGAACAGGAAGTGGGGCAGGTCTTCGGCGTCCTGATTGCACTACAACATCTCCAATATCCATGATTTGTAGTTGTATCAGCTTGACTTTGACTCTGCATTCTTAAATGGAGAATTGTTAGAGGAGATTTACATGGAGCCACCTGAACACTACAACGAGGATGTCTACCAGGAGGTAAAGTCTGCCTTCTAAATAAGTCACTTTACGGTCTTAAAGTGGTCAATGTTGGTACATTAAACTTGATGCTGTACTGCTAGACATGGATTTTAATAGGTCAGAGACTGATCATTGCTTGTATCAAAAAACCATTGAGGAAAATATGTTTTTCTAAGTTGTGTACATTGATGATCTATTGCTAGCAGGTCAAGAGAGACACATCTCCAGTACCAAACACCTGTTGAAACAGAAATTCAGATTAAATAATGTAGGCCCTGCAAATAAGCTGTTAGTTCCATCATTCAAATTTTATACGATCCTCATGTCTGTTATAGTTGATCAACAGACATACATTGAAACAATACTTACCAAGTATGGGATGTTTGATACAAAAGCAGCAAACACAGCTGTGGATAAAAACTTAAAAATGATAAAGGCAATGTCATCAACAAGCAGTGAAGAGATAGATTAAATGAGTAAAATCCCTTACAGAAATGCTATTGGAAGCTTAAAGTTTGCAAGTATAGAGACTCAACCAGACATCACACATGATGTGAATTGTGTGAGTCAATCTGCAATTTGTAATCTTGGACTAAAATTGAAAGAATTCCAAGAATTGATGATTTGCATCATTTACTAACCCTTGATTTCTTGTTACAGGAAAAATTTGATTTTTTTGATAAGGTAAAATTGTTTTCTTTGTGACAGGAGACGTTACTAAGCGAGGGGACAGTTCGCTCTGTCGCCTGTCTCTGTTACCATAGTTGCCCTTATCCCCAGTGGTCTGGTAGGAGAACAGGAAGTGGGGCAGGACATCGGTGTCCTGATTGCGCTACTGCGCATGTGCGGCCAGTGCCGAGAAACCAGACATACAGCTTCTCGCCGACACTTCCATCAGACAAGTGAGGGGAACAAAGTCGCTGCTTAGAGAGCTGCGTGCCACCTACATATAAAGTCCCCAAACGCATATAGAAGGTGACCGGAGGCTCACTATAACATATAGGAGAGTCTGTGCCCTCATTTAGTATTACATGCATGGACGTGCAGGATACAAAGAGTCCTGCCTACATCTGTAAATCTATACTGGGTGCATTACCAACTGCATATCTACAAGTCTGTATGTACAAAAGTGTATAACTACATTCAACTGTTATTGCCTGCTGTGAGGTATACCAACTGTGAGTATCTGCATATATATTCTTCTGTTATTCAACGTTCAATAAATAGAAACCTTTATAAGTTCAAAAGCGTTGTCGCTTAACATTAGAGATGCTCACTGACTCCGGTGTTTTGGTTTTGGTTTTGGATCTGGATTAACGTCGTGTTTTGGTTTTGGTTTTGCCAAACCGCGATTGCGTGTGTTGGTTTTGTTTGGTTTTGTTTTGCAATATGTTAAAAAAAAATA
Source organism: Mixophyes fleayi (assembly GCF_038048845.1). Taxonomy (NCBI): domain Eukaryota; kingdom Metazoa; phylum Chordata; class Amphibia; order Anura; family Limnodynastidae; genus Mixophyes; species Mixophyes fleayi. Next base: position 216,891,071 of record NC_134403.1, on the reverse strand, counting down.
AAAATTATTTTGGTCTAAAATAACATAATTTAGGTATTATTTTGTACCTACATTATAATTAACATCACTAACACTAATTTCCAGTCATTTCCATTCAATTTTGAGCAGCTCCTAGGTCACAATATGATTTTCATACAATTTCAAAGAAAAATTGCTGCAGTTCTTGCCAGTGATAAGAAACAGGCCATTGTCATGCCTGGGCATAAGACCAAAAATCCACGTCTTAAGTGTGGAATTATTTTTACAGAAATCCTGACAACAGTTATCTATCCATTTGTAGCGTTTTTAAAGCCACACTCAGTAGAGTTAGGGACCTTAACCATCTGGGATCCTCATCCATGTTACGTCATTTTTCTGCGAGTTCTGTTAGGAACCCCTCCAGCTGGAACAGCAGAACCCGGAGTTTGCTCTGCCAGTCAGGTGTTCACTGGAGCCCCTAGTGGTGGGGACAGACTTGGCCGCAGACTGACAGAGAGTCGTGAAGTGCGTACCGGCTGGGGAGAACCCAGGAAAGCGGTGTGAAGTCCAGGCAAAGGTCAAGGGCCGGCAGCAGACAGCGAATCCAATAGACAAGCCAAGGTCAAGGGTCACGAGCAAACAGGGAAGTCGGTAAACACGCCAGAGGTCGGGATCGCAAGAAACACAGGCAGGGTCCAAATCCAGGCAAGGGGTCATACACAGGCAATCCAACACAATATCCAAAGGACAGGGGCAAGGAGCAGAGCAGGTCAGCAGACTGGTAACAGAAGCTATAACCCGCAGTGAGGCTGCAGACCTCACTGCCCTAAATACACAGGCAGACCAATCAGGGCTGAGTACACACTTGCAGGCTAATTGCCTGCCATGCTGCCAAACAAATCAGAGCTTTCCCCAGGACCTACACTCAGGTGTAGGTTAATGAAATAATATGTCCTGCTTAATCAGCCCACAGGCTGCGGGGAACTTCAGAGCATGCGCCCGGCTACACAGCCTGCTGGAGCGCATAAAGTTCACTTTTGGAGTCCGGCCTCTTGAGGAGGGGTTAAGGAACCCTGACACCCTGGTTTCCTAGGGAATTTCTTGAAGAATTCTTTCAGAGTTTTAGTGGCATGGAGTTGTCTTCGCGGAACCCAAGACAGCTCCTCCACACCTTGATTCTTCCATTGTACCAGGAAGTGCACCTGGCCCTGTACCTTCTTAGAATCAAGAATCTTGTGGATAACAATTTTTTTAGTTCTGTTCCGATTCTGTCCATATGAACTTGGAAGTTGGGGTTGACTTGGATAAAGTACAGGTTTGAGCAAGAAGCAATGGAATGTATTGGGGATCCTCAATGACCGAGGAATTTTCAACCTAAATGCCACGGGATTAATCTGCTTGACAATGAGCAATGGACCAATGAATTTAGGACCCAGTTTCCTGCAGGGCTGTTTGAGCCTAATATTTCTCTTAGAAAGCCACACTTTCTGGCCCACTTTGAAGGAACAGGTGGTACGGTGGTGATCCGAATATTTTTTGCAGAAAATGAGGCCTGTCTCAAAGAGGATTGCACTTTCCTCCAGATGACCTTAAGATCGGCAGCTGTAGAACGAATTTCCGGAATGCCAGCGGATTTGAGGGAATGCAAGGAATTGGCCCTGGGATGAAAACCAAAATTGCAGAAGAAATGGGGAGGTTTGCGTGGATGAATGACATGAATTATTGTAGGCAAACTCCGCCCAGGGTAACAAGGATGACCAGTTGTCGTGAAATTATGAAGTGTAACAACGTAAGAACTGTTCCAAAGACTGGTTAACCCTCTCAGTCTGCCTATTAGACTGAGGGTGGTATGCAGAAGAAGGACTAACCTTGATTCCCAGAATTGTACAAAAGGATTTCCAGAATTGTGCTATGAATTGGGAACCGCGATTGGAAACTATATCAGTAGGAAGTCCATGAAGGCGGAATATATGCTGGATGAACAGGACTGCCAAATCTCAAGCACTGGGAAGCCTGGTCAGCGGTATGAAATGTGACATTTTGCTGAAGCGGTCTACTACCACCCATATGGTGTTGTGATCTGCGGAGCGAGGTAGATCAACTATAAAGTCCATAGATAAGTGTGTCCATGGTTTTGCAGGAATGGGCAAAGGAACCAATTGGCCTGCAGGCCGACTCCTGGGGACTTTATTCCTGGCACAACCCTCACATGAGAGGACATAACTCTTAACATCCGCAGACATTGATGGCCACCAGACAGTACAGGAAAGAATTTCTAACGTCTTCTGAATTCCAGGATGTCCAGCAGTCCTACCATTATGCGCCTCTGCAAGAACCACCTTCCTTAAATGGACTGGAACAAATAGACACCGGTCCGGAGTATTATCGGGAGCTAACCTTTGAAATCTCTGAAGTGTGACGCTCAGGTATTGGGTTAACCCAGCATGGATTATGGAAGACGGAATAATAGGCTCTAGGTTTGTAACTGGAACATGGTGTGCCAAGAAGCTTCTGGACAGAGCATCTGCCCGGACAATTTTGGAACCTGGTTGGTAGGTGATCACAAAATTAAAATGAGTGAAGAACAATGACCAGCGGGCCTGTCTGGGATTCAGACGTTTGGCTGATTGTATGTATTGTAAATTCTTGTGGTCTGTAATAACGGAGACTTAATGTATAGCACCCTCCAGCCAATGTCGCCACTCCTCAAAGGCCCATTTAATTGCCAGTAATTCCCTATTGCCCACATCGTAATTGGCTCTTGCTGAAGAGAACTTACGCGAGAAGTAAGCACATGGGTGCAGACGTTGAGTATGAGAGTCCTTCTGAGACAATATAGCACCAGCACCGACATCAGAGGTGTCGACCTCAAGAACAAATGGTTTTTTAGGATTCGGGTGTCTAAGGACCTGAGCGTATACAAAGGCTTTTTTCAAACTTTCAAATGCAGCCACTGCTAGGGGCGACCAATTAGTGGGATCCATTCCTTTGCGGGTCAGGGCGACAATAGGAGCCACAATGTCAGCAAAGCCATGAATGAATCTTCTATAATAATTGGCGAAGCCCAGGAACCTCAGCACCGCCTTGAGATTATTTGGTTGCACCCAATCTAGGATAGCTTGGACCTTGGTTGGATCCATGGAGAATCCCTCAGAAGAAATTACGTAACCGAGGAAGGATACCTTCTGCACCTCAAACTCTCACTTTTCTAATTTGGCGTAAAGGTGGTGTTCTCTCAATTTCTGTAGGACCTGTTTGACGTGACCCCGATGTATAGTTAATGACTTGGAATAGATAAGAATGTCGTCTAAATAGACAACCACGAAACAATCAAGGAGCTCCCATAGTACTTCATTAATCAGGTCTTGGAACACTGCAGGCGCGTTGCTAAGACCAAACGGCATGACCAGAAACTTGTAGTGGCCAGCATGCGTATTGAATGCCGTCTTCCATTCATCTCCCTCTTTGATACGAATGAGGTTATATGCACCACGAAGCTCCATTTTGGTGAAGACTCTAGCACCTCTTAATTGATCAAATAATACGGAGATGAGAGGAAGGGGATAAGTGTTCTTAACAGTAATGAGATTCAATCCTCAGTAGTCAATACAGGGTCTTAGTCCTCCGTCCTTTTTGGATACAAAAAAGCATCTAGCACCCACTGGAGATTTAGATGGCCGGATGAAGCCTTTCTCCAAATTCTCATCAATATAATCCTGCATGGATTTGGTCTCTGGACCAGAGAGAGAGTACAAACGTCCCTTGGGAAATTTGGAACCAGGAATAAGCTTGATAGCACAGTCAAAGTCACAATGAGGTGGTAAGGTGTCAGCAGCCTTCTTGGAGAACACATCCCAGAACTCATGATATTGTGAGGGAAGTTGCTCCGTGATAGGCTGAATAATTCGCAGAGGCATGGTTAAACAGGACTGTGAACAAAAAGAGCTCCACTGGATAATCTCTCCTTTCTCCCAATCCACAACAGGGTTATGACGAGAAAGCCACGGATGACCCAGAATCAGCGGGACTGACGAACAGTTGATAAGGAGGAGAGTTATGGATTCTGAATGGAGGGCTCCTATGTTCAGTTGTAGTGATGGGGTTTCCCAAATAATTTTGCCTCCAGGCAAAGGACTCCCATCTAGGCCACAAACTGTAATTGCAGAACGAAGCTTCACCATAGGAATCCCAGCAGAACGGGTAAACCCGATGTCAAGGAAGTTGCCTGCAGCTCCACTATCAATGAAGGCTGACGGACACAGAACTGGCACTGAAAGTGACTTGTGTGGGAATCAGAACAGCATTCTTTTGGGAAACAATTTGTAACCCTAAGTGAACTTTTTCCAGACATGCTCCTTTTTCAGGTTTGTAAGGACAAGAGCAGGAGAAGTGGCCTTTATTTCCACAATAAAGACATAGGCCTTGTGATCGTCTCTTGTCTCTTTCCTCAGGAGGGAGGTGAAACGCCCCTGACTGCATAGGCTTCTCAACATCCGTGGAAGCTGGAACAAATGCAGACAAAAAACAAGATGCCTCTTTCTCTGTCCTCCTCTCCTTGATTCTCCTGTCAATTTTAATAGCGAGTTGCATAAGGCTCTCCACTGAGGTGGGGGAAAGATACTGCACAAGTGAATCCTTAATCTCTTCTGACAGTCCTAGGCGAAACTGGCTGCGTAATGCCGGATCATTCCACTCACTGTCAGGTGACCACCTGCGGAATTCAGCGCAGTATTCTTCTTGCGAATGCCGGCCTTCCTTCAAGGCCCGTAGATGAGTCTCAGCGGAGGCAACTCTATCTGGGTCATCGTAGAGGAGACCCAATGTGTTAAAGAAAGCTTCCAAAGATTACGAAATAGGACTAGACTGCGGCAGGGTGAAAGCCCAAGACTGGGGGTCACCCTGCAGGAGGGAGATGAGAATTCCAACTCTCTGCTGTTCTGAACTAGAAGACTGAGGTTTCAGCCGAAAGTAGAGTTTGCAGCTTTCTTTAAAGTTCCGGAACAGGGCTCTATTTCCGAAGAACCGGTCCGGCAAGTTTAACTTGGGTTCATCAACGGGACCGGAATTCACTAATGTAGTCTGGGAGTCCTCCTCTTGAGTGGACAAACGCTGGGACAATCCCCGGACCATTTCTTATAGAGTCTCAACATGACCTGCTAGGGCTTGAAAAGGAGACGATTTGGTTTCGCTTTCATCCATCCCAACTTCGTCTCTGGATGGTCTGTTTTTTTCTTTTTTTTTCTTTTTGGGCCGGTTATAATGTTAGGAACCACTCCAGCCGGAACAGCAAAACCCGGAGTCTGCTCTGCCAGTCAGGTGTTCACTGGAGCCCCTAGTGGTGGGGACAGACTTGGCCGCAGACTGACAGAGGGTCGTGAAGTGCATACCGGCTGGGGGGAACCCAGGAAAGCGGTGCGAAGTCTAGGCAAAGGTCAAGGGCCGGCAGCACACAGCAAATCCAATAGACAAGCCAAGTTCAAGGGTCACGAGCAAACAGGGAAGTCGGTAAACACGCCAGAGGTCGGGGTCACAAGAAACACAGGCAGGGTCCAAATCCAGGCAACAAGCAGTCCAGCATCATCTGCCTCCTGTCTCTCATCTACATCCCAGCACCTGCAATCTACCCCCCCCAACACCTTCATCATCAATATCCCCTGAACCAATAATTTACAGTCAAACAATCCTTTGCAAGAGGAAGCAAGTATGAAATCTGTCACCCAGTCGCAAAGCGGATCACAGACGATATAAGGACTATGCTAGTATTAGATCTGTGTCCAATGCTCATTATTAATGCACCTGGTTTTAGACAGTTACTTGAGGTCTTCTGTCCCTATTACCAAATTCCATCACAACACCATTTTACTAGAAAAGCTATTCCTCACCTCTACCAGAAAGTTCATAAAAATTTAATCATTGGGCTACAAAATGCCATTCTACCCACTGTACACTTAACCACAGATATGTGGGCAAGCGGAACTGGGCAAAGTAAAGATTATATGACTGTGACAGCCCACTGCTTGGTCATTCGCCTTCACCAGCAGGGACAGCAGCAGCATGTACCCAAGTACGTCACATTTTTCAGAAGTAGGCTACTCGGTGTATCAGCAGCTTCACTAAGAGGCACACAGCTGACAATCTGTTCCAAAAACTAAGGGATGTCATTGAAAGATGGCTAATCCTGCTTGGACTCTCCTGAGGATATGTAATGATGATGACCCCAATATTGTTCAAGCATTACAGCGGGGTTGAATTCCATCACATTTCCTGTTTTGCACACACAATCAACTTGGTGTTACAGAACTTTTAAAAAAGGACATGCAGGAGATGCTGTTTGTGTCGGGAAAAATTTAGGGGCAATTTCTGTTTTCTGCAAAAGCATGTAGGAGAATGCAGCAGCTGCAAGAAGACTAGCATTTGAGGGGAATGTACTTTAGTCCAGCGAAGTAGTCACCTGTGAAGAGAGTGCAGACACGGTTAGCTTGAGTCAAGTGATTGCCTTAATAATACATTTTGACAAGGATCTACAGAAATTTAACTTGTGAAATAAAACAAAGTAAATGTGCTAACTATATTTTAATTGTAGACAAAATACTTAATTTGCTTCGTAAGGATCCAAGACCTATCAACATATTGTTTAGATGTCTTCTTATTCAGTTTCTCTGGCAACTGCTTGTTGTACAAAAAATTGCTTTCCCAAGATACCCAGTGGTGATGCAAATGATTCCGCACAACATTTTGATATTTGCTCTGCTGTAAAAGAATTGGCCAAAAATCGTGACAGCTCTGCCTTAAAATTAACTACTAATTCCATTTGGAAGGCCATTATCGGCAATTACATCATAGTACACAGACTTCTATGATGGTGGGATGAATTAGTATTGTTTGAGGAAGATTAGCACTGAACCCTGCCACCTCTCCTGTTCCTGAGTGAGCTATGGTACAATAAAATGTAACTGCAGATTTACACCAAGAGTGTCAGTCCTATTATTTCTATTTCAGCAATTACAATTAGCAATGGAGCAATGGAGCTCTTCTCTTTGGGTGTTACCTATATAACGCAGTAGAATTTGCCTGCAAATTCTACAGACAAGCCTGCTTGTCTTCCTCTTCATCAATGACTCTTAGCAATTGAGCACTCGACTTTGGGTGTATATTACACCCAAACCGTATTAGTGTAAATTAGGAAAAATACAGTTTAATCCCTGCTAGGCCCTCCACCATCCTTTGCATGTTAATAGTAGGATTGGTTGCAGTTATGAGCAAGGTCACACATTTTTTTGTAAAATCCTTCAAACCAGCCCAGATGTCAAACTGTTGTGGTCTGCCACCTGCGTCATCCCTGCTTGTGTTTTGAAAGTGCAAATTGGTGCCAGAACCTCACGTACCAGAACTGCTGCCACTGGTGCCACCCTGCTGCCACTGGCGCAGGACTTACACAATCAACCGCATCCTCATCAGCGCCCTCGTCGGCTACCAAAATCTCCCCTTCATCCTCTTCTAATTCCAAAGTGTCATCCTCACTTGGTGTATCACCGGCTACACTCGAGCTGTTCAGGCACACATCAGCAGAACTGCTGAAAGGGCCCTTCTTTATGGGTACATTATCAGAATGATCACGATTAGACATACCACTGGTGGATGGACTCTCCACAGGGATTGGTGTAATTTCTGATTTAAAGCATACACTATCCTCTACTGCCTTACTGTTTTCTTGCAGCTCGGCTTTGACGCGTAACTGTAGTTGTGCACCACTTTTACCCTCCAAATTACTTGGTCTTGCTTGGTCATGAGTGACCGTACAAGAAGAAGGCTTGGTAACATTTTTGGATCTGCCACTAATAGAGGAAGGCGAAGGCCTCATTCTTTCTTTGCCACTGCGTGTGTAGAATGGCATGTTGGCAATTTGTTTTTTATCGGCACTTAACTTTTCCTCAGTTACACTTCTTTTTCGATTCAACACGGTAAAAAAAATGTTGGTGTGTTTTTTTCCCTGATTTAAAAAGAGTATGTACTTTGACATCGCCTTTCCCAGATGACGTACTGGGAACACTACCATCAGGACTGGTCACAGAACCGGATTGCTGATTCTGCTCATATGTGGACTGCTTTGAATCCATTTTAATGAGGCCAAAGCACTTGTAGTGCCAAAATTGTATTAGATAGATACTGCTGACAAATATGACTTTTGACAGCCAGAAAAATTACTGTAAAACACTGGGGAATATGGGACACCCAAAAAGCACTTGTAATGCAAAATATTGTTTTAGATACTGCTGACAAATATGACTTTTGACAGCCAGAAAAAATAGTGTTTTACACTGGGGAATATGGGAGACTCCAAAAGCACTTGTAGTGCAAAATATTATTTTAGATATTGCTGACAATTATGACTTTTGACAGCCAGAAAAATTACTGCAAAACAATGGGGAATAAGGGACACCCCAAAAGCACTTGGTTTGCCAGAAATTGAAAAAAACCCCTCCTCTATCCTCCTATCTTACTGCTCTAACAATTGGTATTAATATTAGAATTGTATAGAATAGAAACAATAATGTGTCCAATTATTGCTCTGTCCCTGCTCTGATATAGCCTGTGACCTAACCCTGCTCTCTCCCTCTATCAAATGGCGATGGATTGCTGTGGAGGCTGGTATTTATGCTTTTCAAATCTCGCGAGAACCGAGCTCAGAAATACAAATACGTCACAATGACGTTTTGCCTTGATTTCGATTCAGAATGGGCGGGAGAGTACCGAGCGTGCTCTGCTCGGTACTCGGATAGACGAAATTCGAATGGATTCGGATCTCGGGTAACCGAGCCCGCCCATCTCTACTTAACATCCACATTTACTCTGCTGTTACCTTTAATAACATCAGAAGGTATAACCAACAGGCATGCCCTTGCTGTACATTGCCTACGTTCCGTCCTTTTAGTCAAAGGCACTCATAGATTTTATTTGCATTCAGACATAAATTGCATCCAATTGCGTTCATTGGCGTAAGTCTGTTTTTAAGCATGCACAGAGCTATTGCACCCAGGGCTCTCTTTCCCACTGGGCATGCTGGGCAACTGCCCGGGGGCCTCTTGGGCAAGGGGGCTACATAGGCAGGGCTCTGAAGTAAGCTCTGAAAGAAAAAACCTTACCTTTTTGCAATCACGCTGTGGTGATCCCTCCCTGTTCCCCTCCTCTGAGCTATACTCGCACTGAATGTTGGGCATGATGACATCACACCCGGCATTTTCAGTGAGGAGCGCGGCAAGGAGGAGCCATGATGCGATAAACAAGCAAGGAAGAAAGAAAACGGAAAAAAATAAAAAAGAAGAGAAGAAGGCAATAGAAAGGTAAGTGAAGGGGGATAAATAGAAGAATAATGGAGATCACAGGCACAGTATCTAATACAGGGGCGGGAGGCAGACCAGAGGTGCATGATGAAGGGGGCAAATAGAAAAATAATGGAGGGCACAGGCATAGTATCTGATACAGGGGTGTGGGGGGCGGCAGAAGACGCATGGTGAAGGGGGCAAATAGAAGAATAATGGATGGCACAGTATCTCATACAGGGGTAAGGGGGGAGACCAGAAGTACGATTAAAGGGACAAATAGTAAAATAATGAAGGGCACAGTATCTGATACAGGGACAGCCCAGAAGCATGAAGAAGGGGGACTAACAGCAGCATAACGGAGGGCATAGTGTGAAATAGGGGCAACATGAGGGGAGACAAAAGGAGCTGATGTGGATGTAAGGGGCATATAGAGAGATCTGATGGGCTAGTTAGGTTTGATGGCATGTGGAGTGGTATGATGGGTATGTTGGCCATTTATGACTATTTTTTATCCCCACTTCAACAGTTCCCTCCAGAGCGATTGTGAAGTACTGTAAAGAGACTATATGTAGCTCTTTGAAACCTCCTCCCCTGGATACAGCAGCAAGTTAAGAGTTGTACTGATTTGGTGAGTATTTGTGAACATTTAAGCATTGTTGGATATTTTCTTTTTAACTTGGCAATATATTGTAAAAAATAAATTATGTGAATTAATCTCTGTAGTACAGCATGCTTTTTTAATGTTTAAACACTAATTTTTTGCAGATAACAATAAATATAAATTTAATTTTATCGATAATTTACATTTTTATTCCTGTGAGTGGTTGTGTAGGTAGGGCCCAGTGCACTGGTTTGCATGGGGGCCCATAATGTTGTTAAGATGGCCCTGATTGCACCCAAGATATGGCACGCAAATGGACTTTCGTGCAAAGGTGAATCAGGCCCTTGATATCTAGCATATAGATAAGTCTGGTACAAAAATACTGCCATCGTCATCAACTCGGAAACTTGACTAAGCTTATGGAACGTGCAATAATTTGCCTGCTAGAAGTCGCATCTTACAGATACGGGTAAGTCAATATCAGATGTATTTCTAAAAGGCATGGATGATTTAAGTCTCCATACCCCTACTGTACTGAAATGACACTTGAATCCTCCAGACCTACCACTCCAAGCACAAGTACACAATATGCTCAACTCAAGATACACGGGCAAGTTGAGCGTAAGCTCAGTGCCACATATTTTATGCAAGTCATACTTTTACATCAAATGAACTTGCATCCAAATCAGGCCCTATGTGTGCACTTATGGACTTGGTTGAAATGAAAAATACTGACTTCCACCATATCTGCTGTGAAGTAAGTCTCAGGTCCATTTGTGCTGCTAAAAGCTCTGCAAAACCAGGAACATCTTAAAGTATGCACTCTGTATTCCCTTTCTAGATCATTTAGAGACAACCTGTCAAGTTTGAGGAAAAAGGGTCCTTTACATACTACCTTCTGCACTATGTAAGTGTTGGAAAAATATTGTTTTTGTATGATAGTTCCTCTCGGGATACAGCATAGAAAAACAGTGCACACTGTATGTAAATTTAGGATGAGCGGGCTCGGATTCCGCAAATCCGAGCCCACCCGAACAGTGCGGATCTGACGGGATCCGAGCACTGTTCGGGAACTTCCGGGCGCCAAACGGAGCCAAACGGAGGCTATGACATCCAAGTCTCGCGTCGGATCTCGCGAGACTCAGATGTCATAAATACTCACCTTGCGGGCGCCATCTTCATTCTGGCTGTGATCACTTGTGAGGGAGGTTGTAGTTAGGGAGCTCCTGATCAGTTTAGTGGTTCTTTGTGCTTTGTTCAGTGCTCTGTCCTGCTGAGTCAAGTGGTGCTTTGTCCAGTGCTCTGTCCTGCTTAGTCCAGTGGTGCTTTTGTCCTGTGCTCTGTCCTGCTGAATCCAGTGGTGCTGTGTCCTGTGCTCTGTCCTGCTGAGTCCAGTGGTGCTGCCTGTGTCCTGTGCTCTGTTCTGCTAATGGCATTGTTATTTCAAAATTATTCAAAAGTTATAAAAAATTGAAAAATAATTTTAAAAAAAATATTAAAAAATTATACAAAAATAATTGAAAAAATATATAAAAAAATTAGTTAAAAAATACTAGGTACTGATATTTCAAAGTCAAACTATGTTCACTGTTGCTGCTGTACCAAAAAATACTAGGTACTGCTATTTCAAAGTCAAACTACGTTCACTGTTGCTGCTGTACCAAAAAAACCTAGGTACTGCTATTTAAAAGTCAAACTACGTTCTCTGTTGCTGCTGTACCCAAAAATACTAGGTACTGCTATTTAAAAGTTGAACTACGTTCTCTGTTGCTGCTGTACTAAAAAATAATAGGTACTGCTATTTAAAAGTCAAACTACGTTCACTGTTGCTGCTGTACCAAAAAATACTAGGTACTGCTATTTCAAAGTCAAACTACTACGTTCACTGTTACTGCTGTACCCAAAAATACTAGGTACTGCTATTTAATAGTCAAACTTCGTTCACTGCTGCTGCTGTACCAAAAAATACTAGGTTCTGCTATTTCAAAGTCAAACTACGTTCACTGTTGCTGCTGTACAAAAAAAACCTAGGTCCTGCTATTTAAAAGTCAAACTACGTTCTCTGTTGCTGCTGTACCCAAAAATACTAGGTACTGCTATTTAAAAGTTGAACTACGTTCTCTGTTGCTGCTGTACCAAAAAATAATAGGTACTGATATTTAAAAGTCAAACTACGTTCACTGTTGCTGCTGTACCAAAAAATACTAGGTACTGCTATTTCAAAGTCAAACTACGTTCACTGTTGCTGCTGTACCAAAAAAACCTAGGTACTGCTATTTAAAAGTCAAACTACGTTCTCTGTTGCTGCTGTACCCAAAAATACTAGGTACTGCTATTTAAAAGTTGAACTACGTTCTCTGTTGCTGCTGTACCAAAAAATAATAGGTACTGCTATTTAAAAGTCAAACTACGTTCACTGTTGCTGCTGTACCAAAAAATACTAGGTACTGCTATTTCAAAGTCAAACTACTACGTTCACTGTTACTGCTGTACCCAAAAATACTAGGTACTGCTATTTAATAGTCAAACTTCGTTCACTGCTGCTGCTGTGCCAAAAAATACTAGGTTCTGCTATTTCAAAGTCAAACTACGTTCACTGTTGCTGCTGTACAAAAAAAACCTAGGTCCTGCTATTTAAAAGTCAAACTACGTTCACTGTTGCTGCTGCACCCAAAAATAACTGCGGCCTTAACAGCTATGTTGGTGTTAGACGTGCATCCGGTGTCCGCCATCTGTGCAGTGGAATTCAGACCAGTTGGAGGATGTAGGAGCAGCCATCTGTGCAGTGGAATTCAGACCAGTTGGAGGAGGTATTGTGGCCCCGGTACCAAATTGGGTACCGGGGTCACTCCACTACGCAGTCCAGATAGATGCGTATCAGATATTAAAATACGTTGACTGTTGCTGCCAAATCAAAAATTAATGAAAATGACCTGTCATCGTCGAAAACAAGAGGTAGTGACGCGCTTGAACTACACCCTCTATATGCTGCAGAGGATGTAGGAGCAGCCATCTGTGCAGTGGAATTCAGACCAGTTGGAGGAGGTAGGAGCAGCCATCTGTGCAGTGGAATTCAGACCAGTTGGAGGAGGTATTGTGGCCCCGATACCAAATTGGGTACCGGGGCCACTCCACTACGCAGTCCAGATAGCTGTGAGGTGTTCAGAATAGACTGGAAATTAGTGGAAATGATTCTTATTGAATGTTATTGAGGTTAATAATAGCGTAGGTGTGAAGAAAAAAAAAAAACAACCCGGCATTTTAGCACTTTTTATGCTTTTTTAAAAATAAATCAGAACCCAAAACCCTAAATCAGAACCAAAACCTTTCGTCGGGTGTTTTGGCAAAACAAATCAGAACCCAAAACCTCAAGCTAATCAGAACCCAAAACACAAAATACTAAAAGTGGCCGGTGCACAACCCTAATGTAAATGCATGACTCATGGCTTCAGAGTCAGGCCTCATACTGTTCTATCCTCACTAGCAGGCAGCCTCCTTAATTTAATTCCTCCACTAAGCTCAGGAATGAGAGGAGTTTCATTCTTATATTCCACAATGGGTGTCTTTTTATTCCTTTCCTGTAGGAGTGTGGAATGCCCCCTGCCATCCAAAAAAATAATAATATTTATTTACTCACTCTGCAATAGACACCATTTTACTGCACAGTTCTGAAAAACAGGTTCACAGTCCAGAAATATAATTTTGTGATGTCACAATGGCACTTATAGGCCTCTAGCGGTTTGTATGTGACCTCAATAGTATGCGATTTCCTTCTTCCTTGATTCACTGAATAAAGTAAACTATCCTTTACTTATACTTTGTAAGCAAAGAAAAAAACAGCAATAGTGTACTTGGGCCGATCGTGTGGCTTAGTCTGAGAGCCCCGTAACAAGGTCAGGTTTCAATTTGGACACGCACATGAGCCAGATGAAATGGGGGCTGCCGATTCCCATAAAGGGTGTAATCAAGTTCAATTCTATCGTTTTGAGCCGCTTGCATCCATGTTTTGGACCACACATGCAACTATATCTAGCCATTATAATGTATTAATATTGCTATTAGCTTCCATTAACAAGCTTCTGGTACTATTTATGGTGTGACCTGACCATTAACACTAATCGGTACATAAGCCAAAAGGCTTAGAGAAATAAATCTATCAATTGATCTATCATATACATAAAAATATATATAACAAAGGACAGATTGTTCTGTGTATTTATATATGTGACTAATACTCTGTTCTTTGTTAAAGCAACAAGATGTCTACACATTGTGTACTATAAAAAAAGAAGATTGAATTAACCCCATCACTGTCAAAGTTTTAGCTCCTTGGCAGTCAGAGGCTTACTATGAGTGTGTTCCTATTTTTTCATTGTTGAATGTGTACCCATTGTGTGTGGTCTCACATATGGGCACAGTTACAGTAACTTTTTCAGATGATCGCTGTAAGATCAGAACTATTTATAGTATCCTTGATCCTTTGCTAAATTTTTGATAATATACGTATATGTTTTTTCCAGGCTAATGTGGAATTTAAAGTTTGCAAATTAAAACCTCGCCAGAGAGGCAGATGGAAGATTTGGCTCTAAAGCCCCTAGCGGAAAAGTAGCTCATGACCTCCCTTGTGAAAGTCACCTTTATACTTGCATATGTACAGGAGAGATGTGAATTGTTCTATTGTTTGGCTCTTGTCGTGCTGCTGCAAAGGGCTTAACAGTGGGAGCCAGTTTGAATTAATGCCAATTTGCCGTCTTACTTTGGGAAAAAAATAATTTTGCTCCCCAGAATGTCTAAACACCACTATTCTGTCTACTTTGTGTCACATAAATTCTATGTTCTGTACTTTACTTTGTGTGGTAACTGTGCTGCTGTGATGTATCAAGATTTTTTTTTATGTGTTTACGGCAGTTTTCATTCAAGAGTGAGCAGCTAGCGCCCCCTCAAACTTCCATGTCACTGCTAGTCTCTCCAAAAGGCCTGCATTGTGCTGCTCTCAGGGTAGCCAGACCAATATTTTATACAACATAACATGTGAAAGTTCTTACGTCTTGACGTAGTTTAAGATATTTGATTTTGGAAAATTCCAACCCTATACCCAATAGGGATATACATGGCGCTGACCTTTAGCAAACTGAATCTTGGAGAATAAGAAACAAATAAACAAAAAACAATAATAAACCCCCATTTGTAAACTTGAGAGAGCATCAGTGCTGCTCCTTTAAAGAAGTTGTTGTGTGTCAACTTCTAATACGGATTGGTTTAAAATACAAAAAGGAAAAGAAAAAAGAAGCGCAAATGGACCCTCTCTAAAGATACCACCATAGAGATATAATGTCATATCAAGATAAAATTTATTCTAGACACATTTAATAATATTAAAAAACACATTAACAAATAAATAAATCATAAATAAATTTAAGCTCACTCCTTAAATTAATGTTCAGGACCAGTTCAATTTAGCTGTTACATTCCAAGTTCACCTATAGTGCACATATAGGGAAAGTATTCCAATAATTGATGTCTCATATAGTATTCCCAGACTGTTTAAAAAGTGTATAGGACCATTCCAAACTTTAAACAATCGCTTGGATATTCTCTCAGTCTGTATATCACAACCAAACCATCTGACTCATGTAGTTCTGCCGGCAGTTTTAGACCACGCCCGCTAGCGCCGCATAATGAGTCTATGTTCCACAGTGATCTTACCCTGCTCCGAGCTCAGTGCAAAAAGTCTGTATATGGCAGTTTTTGTATTACCTAACTTGAACATTTAAGTAACTCCATAATGCTCTATTCACTATACTTACAAATTTCTCGTTCATTAATCAGATTTAGAAAAAATGCTGCCAACTAGAAGACAATTTTTTTTTTTTTTTATTATTTAACAATCTTGGATTACAATCAAGCATGAAAGACAACTTAAAGAATTCAGAATGTAATCACAGTGAAAACCATGTAAACAATAACAATGATATAGCTAAAACTAAAACAAACTGGAGCATGTAAAAATACAAATGTCATGTTTTATTGAGAGGGAGGGGAGGATTGGAGAGGATGGATGGTCATCATGCATAGCAAGTGTTGTTTATTAAGTGTAGCGGGGCAATGGTTAGAGGGAGCCTGGTGTATAGCATATGGGTGAACTATCATTCGAGGGTCATACTGAGGGATAAGTCAGAGTAGACTACATGTATAGGTAGGGGACCCAGATATTGTTGAATGTATCTTCTTTATCATGCAGGTGGGTGAGTAATCTTTTCCAGACAGGCTATAAACCAAATGTAAGATTTTAGGTATCGGGCAATAGCAAGAATATGTGATGTCAGCTTAGCTGAGTGGTTGCCCACATCTTGGAGAGGATGGTAAAGATGAAAGGACTGTAGGTCTTTCTGGATTGAGCACGGGATGTGCACGAAGAGGAGGATCTTAAGCTTATTCTAGAAAGGACCACCAAATATGTATAAACCTTCCTGTTTGACCACAACGCTGCAGGCAAGCTGAAGAGGAAGTAGGATAAATTTTAGCGAGTTTGTCGGGAGTGAGATAACATCTAAAATAGACATGGAAATCAAGCTAAAGCCACCTGAGTCCTGACAGTTTCCCAATAATACTCTTCCAGTAAGGGTCTCAGGTTCCACTCGTTTAAATCCAGATTCCAGGAAATTGCCAAGGAGAAGAAAATAAAGAGAAGGTCTCCTCAAGTGCGATGAGAGACAAGTGTCATCAAATGGAGATGTAGGATGAGGGGGCCTGCTCCATATGAGAGATTGTTTAAATGTCTGAGTTGCAGATACTCAATAAAAATTGGGTTGAGGTCAGAGTCTTTTGAATGGAGGTCTTCATAATAGACCATTAACTCATGAATTTATCTATGCCCAAGAAAAGGGGTTAGACACACCCGCTGGAAAGTCATGGTTGTTCCATAGAGGTGTAATGGACAGGGAAGAGGGAGCTATGGATAGGTGTTTGCAAGTCTCCCAGATTTTTGGTGAAATTGTTAATGTGAGGGAATGTTTTATTAGGGTGGATCTATGCATTTTTGGTATGCCTCACATACTGGAAAGCAGATGTAGTTTAAGGTAGGTTTACTCTATGTTAACCTAGGAGAGAGAGGATGGATGAGTGAAAGAGGCCTCAATTTGGATAAGGTGAGCACCCAAAGAGTAGGTTTTCAAATCAGAAGACCCGCTTTCCTCCAAGTCACGGGCTTCTTGTGAAGTGTCAGTTTGACTATATGAGACTTGGGGGTATATTTACTAAACTGGGGGTTTGAAAAAGTGGAGATGTTGCCTATAGCAATCAATCATATGTTAGCTGTCATTTGTACAATGTACTAAATAAATGACAGTTATAATCTAATTGGTTGCTATAGTCAACATTTCCACTTTTTCAAACCTGCAGTTTAGTAAATATACCCCTTGCTGTTCCAAATATAGTTTGCTAAACATTTTTGAATGATAAAGACATTCATAAGCAAAACCCTAACGGGAAGGATTTGAAAAAGTTATAGAGGCTTGGGGAGGACATTCTTTTTCACAGTACTTATCCTATCCAGCCATGAGATGATCAGAGAGAATCAGGTGAATAGAATTAATTTGATTCTGGTGAACAGGTAGAGGGATTCATAGGAGATGTAGACTCTGAGATATTATATCTTCTTTTCTTGCCACTTCAAATTAAATTGGGAGGTAATATTTTTACTTTCTTGGGATAGATATTGAGTAGTAAGGCTTCAGATTTTGTAATATTAATTTATAGACTGGAAGATTGCTATAGCGGTCCAAGATTCTGAACAGGTCGGGGGGGGAATATACTCAGCTGCTGCAAAGTTAGCAAGACATCATTTGCAAAGAGTGATCATTTTCTTTTAAAATCCCTCCCCCTTGCCGTTCCCTCGTATATCTGGAGAGGCCCTGATTGTTCCTGCAAGGTTTGATAATAAGGGAAACGGTTAATGGGGAAAGGGGGCAACTTGGCATGTATCATTTCTAATAGAGAGGGCATACAAAGGAGAACCCACTGACCAGAATCCTCATAGAGGGGTTGGAATATAACCTTTTTACAACAGAAAACTTCCAGAAAGGCCAAAGTGGGTTAAGGTCTGAGAGAGAAATTGGCAGAAGATCCAGTTGAAAGCCTTCTCTGCGTCTAGAGATGAAATAATTTAGGGAATTTTCCTGGCATTTAGAATATGGATTAGGTTAACTGCTCTCCTTGTGCTATTCTTTGCTTGTCTGAAAGGGACAAAACCAACCTGGTCAAAGTGAACCAGGGAGGGAGGTACAGAGTTTAGTCTATGTTCAAGGATTATAGTGTATTATTTAACTTCGCTGTTCAGCAAGAAAATTGGATGGAGACATGCGCAGTTGTGAACATCTTTCCTTCCTTGTGGATAACCGTGATCCTAACCTCCAAGGAGTCTTTAAGAATGGAAATTGAAAAGGGTGTAGAAATGGGGGACTAGAATATCAGTACATTTTTTATAGTAAGTAGTTGAGAAGCCATCAGGATCTGCTTTCTGGTTCTTTACAACCTGTTCAATTTGAAGTGAAATCAACTCTAAACTGGTCAGACTTTTAGTGGGTTAGTTTGTGTAGCCAGGTAGCTGTCATAAATGCCTCTATTACCATATCCTGCAACTAGAAAGCTAATTCACCTGAGGGCTTGGGGAGATTATAAAGTTTAAGGTAATATTTATGACACTCAGAGCACATCTTCTGGGGATCATAAACTAGTACTTCATTGGAGTCCTAATAGGCAGGAAATTGCTGGCTGAAATTCTCACACAGAATTACTGGCCAATAACTTGTTGGCCTATTCGCCATATTCATAATAGATCTGATTCAGTAATTTCAACCTATTTGCCACTTGGTGTGAAAGATAAAGATTAAGTTTGTCTCTAGCTGAAATTATTTTCTGGAGGACAGAAGGGTCTGGGTTAGATTTGTGCTGTAGTTCTAGCTTTTGAAGAGATACTGTCAATTGAAGTGTTTTTGCAAGTCTCTACTTTTTGGATTTTGACACTAAAGAGATGAGGTGTCCTCTGATGACTGCTTAATGGCCATCCCAGAGAGTCATAGGAGAGATGTCAAGGGTATTATTAGTAGAGATGAGCGGGATTCCGCTAATCCGAGCCCACCCGAACAGTGCGGATCCGAATGGGATCCGAGCACTGTTCGGATATTTCCAGCAGGCAAAAAAATGAAAACGACGCTCTGTCGTCCAAGTCTCGCGTCGAATCTCGTGAGGGCCCAGAACAATTCCATCTTGTACCTCTTTTTTACGCATTATGTGCTCAAGCTACCTCGGTGCAACCTTTTGGCCTAAAAACAATAATGTGAGGTGTTCAGAATAGACTGGAAATTAGTGGAAATGATTGTTATTGAATGTTATTGAGGTTAATAATAGCGTAGGAGTGGTAAAAAAAAACCCAAAAACTGGTTTTTAGCACTTTTTATGTTTTTTCAAAATAAATCCGAATCCAAAACCTTAAATCCGAACCAAAACCTTTCGTCAGGTGTTTTGCGGAACAAATCCGAACCCAAAACCTCAAGCAAATCCGAATCCAAAACACGAGACACCAAAAGTGGCCGGTGCACATCCCTAATTATTAGTCTCAAAATGAGAGAGAAAGGATTTGAGGTGAGTGACAATGTTGCGGTTGTGACGTAAGAATCCATTTAAGTCTCCAAGTTATTTTAGTGGGTCAAAGTGCAATAGAGGAGAGGTCATAGTAGACCAGGGCATTATCTGGCCATGTGTCACTTACCAGACTGTGAGTGCTTCTTCCCGTGTGTTTAGGAACCGTGGCCGTCCACCATCCTGAGGGTCTGCGCATGCGCAGCCCTTTCAAAACCTTCAGTACCTGTTCCTTTAACTTAATTGGCTGATCAGGCAACACTCCCTATTTAAAGCACCTGCTGTCCATTCCTCGTTGCCTGATCTTGGAGTCTCATTCCCCATGAGCCTCTGAAGGTGTTCCTGTGTTTCCTCGTGTATTCAGCGCTGCTGATTCCTGTGGTTTCCAGACCACTTCTACTCCTGTGGTTTCCAGACCACTTCAACTCTCCTGTGTTTCATCGTGACTGTTAGCTGATTCCTATCCGCTGCCTCCGTGCACTACAGTCCTCAGACCACTTCAACTCTCCTGTGTTTCATCGTGACTGTTAGCTGATTTCTATCCGCTGCCTCCGTGCACTACAGTCCTCAGACCACTTCAACTCTCCTGTGTTTCATCGTGTCTGTTAGCTGATTCCAATCCGCTGCCTCCGTGCACTACAGTCCTCAGACCACTTCAACTCTGCTGTGTTTCATCGTGACTGTTAGCTGATTCCTATCCGCTGCCTCCGTGCACTACAGTCCTCAGACCACTTCAACTCTCCTGTGTTTCATCGTGACTGTTTGGCTGATTCCTATCCGCTGCCTCCGTGCGCTACAGTCTTCAGCTCATCTCAACTCTCCCGTGTTTCCTCGAGACTGCTACTACTGATTCCTATCCGCTGCTCTCCGTGCTCAACAGTTCCAGCTCAGCTCTACTCTCCCGTGTTTCATCGTGGCTGCACCTGCTGGTTGCTATCCGCTACCTCCGTGTACCTGCAGAGTCCTGCTGGCTGCTACTCCTCAGTTCTACTCGTGTCTGCAGCAGCTGGTCCGCTCTCCGTGCTTCTCAGTATTCCTGCTGGTGTCTACTCGCCAGTCTGCATCGGATCTGCGCCTCACTGCTTTCATTCCGTCTAGACCATCGCTACTCTTCAGGGTCCTCCAGGAGTCCAGTTCTACATACTACTGCTTCCTGAGGATTTGTTCCCCTGCTGGTTTACCTACCTGTGCGCTGCACCTACTTGATTACCGCTTCACTCTCCAGGGACTTCGCATCCTGCCGGCCTCCAGCCGTTCAGGTATCTCTGCACTCCTGTCTGACAGCCTGCTCCTGAACCACGGTATGCATACTTCTCATTGACTGTGTTGGTGTATTGCATATCTTGCTGGACTGAGTTGTTCTCCTCTGGAGCTTACTATCCGCTGAGACTTTTGCCATCATTGACTGTGTTATCTTTTGCCCGGATAGTTTCTATGACTTTGTATTATTGCAGTGCTGTTCAGTCATTACTATATTGTGCATGTCATTGTGGATCAAGTTCAAGGTGCCCGTGTATCCTCTGTATTGCAGTCTCTCCCCGTGCTCCTCCTCACATATATATTCAGTGGTGGACTTGCTAGAGGCAGACCACTGATTCCTGTTTCCAGTGTCACCTGTTCCAGTGTCCTCTCACATAGCAGTGGTACAACTTGCTAACGCAGACCACTGACTCCCCGGATACCTTCACCTGGATCCCATTCCTTCACCCAGACAGCGGTACAACTTGCTAAACGCAGACCGCTGACTCTCATCACCTCCTCGTTTCTGTTGGACATTCCTCCTCACTATAGCAGTGGTACAACTTGCTACCGCAGACCACTGACTACCCTCACGTGTCCTTTGTCCATTCAGTTCCTCGTGTATTACTACATATATATTACCAGTGCTGCTAGTCATAGACTTTCCCGAGCATCTCTACCATCTGCTGTCTCCTGTTCCGTGATCACCCCGCTACCAGAGTACCATATTACCATCTATACTTCTCTGGTAAGCTTATCACCTGGTGATCCCTGGGTAAAGACTCCTAGTGCCCGTGACAGTAAGATCAGGCCATGACAGACCCAGATACGGAACCTACAGCCAAAGAGATGCTGCAGCATCTGGTCACCCGTGTGGAGCAACAGGATGCTCGCCAACAGCTGTTACTTCAATGCTACCAGTCGTTAGCCTCCCAAGGAACATCTGGACAGACCGTTACAGCTAATGTTGAAGCTCCTGTGCTTTCCTCCGTTTCCCCAGTGCCATCCCAGGTGTCTACGGCTTCCACGCTTCACCTGCCTACTCCGTCAAAGTACGATGGAGACCACAAAACTTGTAGGGGTTTTCTCAACCAATGCTCAGTTAATTTTGAGCTCCAACCTCAAAATTTTTCTACCCATCGTTCCAGAGTGGCCTATCTTATCTCATTGTTTTCTGGACAAGCTCTGGCTTGGGCCTCCCCTCTGTGGGAGAGAAACGATCCTGTATTACAAGATAGTGCCAAATTCATTTCTATGTTCCGAAGTGTGTTCGATGAACCAGGTCGTGTGACCTCCGCTGCTTCCAGCATTCTTCGTTTACGTCAGGGTTCTCATACAGTAGGCCAGTACGTCATTCAATTTAGGATATTAGCCTCTGAACTTCAGTGGAACACTAAAGCATTAATTGCCGCCTTCTGGCAGGGGCTCTCAGATAAAATTAAAGATGCACTGACTACCCAAGAGCTTCCTACGTCATTAGAAGATTTGATCTCTCTTTGCCATCGTGTAGACATGAGGTTTCGTGAAAGAGAATCTGAGAAAACAACTTCAGTTAAAGCACCTCTTCGCGCAACCCCTCAATTTCGTCCAGCTTCACCTTCTGTGATTCCCATGGAGATAGGACGTTCCAAATTAACTTCAGAGGAGAGGAACCGAAGTGTAAAGAATAGACTTTGTATCTATTGTGCTGATTCCACACATATGCTCAGTTCTTGCCCTAAGAAATCGGGAAATGCCAGGCCCTAACTAGTTCTGGAGAGGTGAAGTTAGGGTCCCTGGAGTCCTCTCCATCTTCTACGAAATTAAAAGTCTGCGCTTTTGATGTTACGATTTCCTTTGCTACCAAATCCTTTGAGTCTCAAGCACTGATTGATTCTGGAGCAGCAGGAAATTTCATTTCTAAATCCCTAGTGAATCAATGGTCCCTACCAGTGATTACTTTGAAAACTCCGATTACTGTGACTGCTATAGATGGATCACGTCTCATCAATGGTCTCATCACCCAGAGTACGTCTCCAGTAACGCTTCAGATTGGTGTGCTACACCATGAAGAGATTTCGTTTTTAATTCTTCCTGTTACGACAAGTCCGATTGTCTTAGGCCTTCCATGGCTTCAATGTCATTCTCCCCAGATTGACTGGCGCACTCCTCAAGTTACGTCTTGGGGAGCTGAATGTCATCATCATTGTCTTTCTCAAATCATTCCTCTTAAAATACAGCAATCTTCCATCTCATCTTCCTCACCGGGACTCCCTCCTCAGTATGCTTCATTTGCCGATGTTTTTGATAAAGCTCAGTCTGAACGTCTTCCTTCTCATCGTTCATGGGATTGTCCGATCGATCTTCTACCTGGCAAGACTCCTCCTAGGGGTCGGGTCTATCCACTTTCGTTACCTGAAACTCAAGCTACATCTGATTACATCCAGGAGAATCTCCAGCGAGGGTTTATTCGACCTTCCACCTCTCCCGCTGGAGCCGGGTTCTTCTTCGTAAAAAAGAAGGATGGATCACTACACCCCTGCATAGATTTTCGTGGACTCAATGCCATTACTATTAAAAATCGGTATCCCATTCCGTTGATCACTGAGTTATTTGATCGCATCAAGGGAGCTCGGATCTTTACCAAGTTGGATCTTCGTGGTGCCTATAATTTAATTAGAATCCGGCCCGGTGACGAATGGAAGACAGCGTTCAACACCAGAGATGGGCATTATGAATATCTAGTAATGCCTTTCGGGTTGTGTAATGCCCCCGCTGTTTTCCAGGGCTTCGTTAATGAGATCATTCGGGACTTGTTATATGTATGTGTCGTTGTCTACCTGGACGACATATTGATCTTTTCACAGGACCTGCCTTCTCATCACCAACATGTGGCAGAGGTCCTTTCCAGACTCCGGAAAAATTCATTATTCTGCAAACTAGAAAAATGTTCATTCGAGTTGCCCCAGATTCCATTTTTGGGGTATATTGTTTCCGGAGTTGGCCTGAAAATGGATCCAGAAAAGGTGAATGCTGTATTACATTGGCCCCAGCCAACTACTCTTCGTGCTATCCAGCGTTTTTTAGGTTTTGCCAATTACTATAGTCGCTTCATTCAAGACTTCTCGTCCATTGCATCTCCTATTGTGGCCCAGACTCGTAAAGGGGCCAATACTAAGCAATGGTCATCCGAGGCCCTCCAAGCCTTTCAATTTCTTAAAGAGTCCTTCTCCTCTGCTCCCATTCTTCGACAGCCTGATGTGACACTTCCCTTCTTCCTAGAAGTAGATGCCTCTAATGTGGGCTTAGGAGCCATTCTCTCCCAACGATCGGAGCAACAAAAATTCCATCCTTGTGCCTTTAACTCTCGGGGCCTCCTACCTGCGGAGAAAAATTACACTATCGGGGACAAGGAGTTGCTGGCTATCAAAGTTGCATTAGAGGAGTGGAGATACTTATTGGAAGGAGCTCGTCACCCGGTGACGATTTTCACGGATCATAAGAACTTGTCATACCTACAGTCTGCCCAATGCTTGAATCCTCATCAAGCAAGATGGTCTCTTTTCTTTTCCCGTTTCGAATTAATCATAACCCTTAAACCAGCGGCCAAGAACAAGAAAGCTGACGCTCTATCTCAAGCTTTTGTGACGTCCTCTGACGTTGAAGAGGTTCCCAACCATTCTATACTAGACCCCAAATGTATCTCGCTGGCTGCTTCTTCCACTAAAGTGCTACCATTTGGGAAGACCCTCGTGCCTCCTACTCTTAGGAGGAAAATCCTTTCGTGGTTCCATTCTTCTCGTTTTTCTGGATATGCTGGTGAATGCAAGACCTTTGAGATTCTCTCTCGAAGTTACTGGTGGCCCTCGATGAGGAGAGACGTCAATGAGTTTGTTGCTTCTTGTGAATTGTGTTCTCAGTTTAAATCCTCCCGCAGAACTCCAGCGGGGTTGCTGCAACCACTACCCATTCCGTCCAAGCCCTGGACCCATATTAGTATGGACTTTGTTACTGATCTGCCATCTAGTAAAAATTGTAATACTATTTGGGTAGTGGTAGACAGATTTTCGAAGATGGCTCATTTTGTCCCTTTGTCTGGTTTGCCTTCCTCGTCTACTCTGGCTGAACATTTCGTTAAGGAAATCTTTCGTATTCATGGATGTCCGTCTGAGATTGTGTCAGATAGAGGAGTACAATTCGTTTCCAGATTCTGGCGGGCCCTTTGTAAAACCTTGGGCATACGATTAGCACTCTTATCTTCTTACCATCCGCAATCAAACGGACAAACTGAACGGGTCAATCAAGATCTGGAGACCTTTATAAGGATGTTCTCATCAGCCAATCAAGACAACTGGGTAGAATTGCTTCCTTGGGCTGAATTCGCTCATAACAACATGTACCATGAGTCATCGTCCAAAACTCCATTCTTTGTGGTTTACAGTCACCATCCGTCTTTTTTCGGAATTTCCTGCCCTCCCTCCCACCCAAGTTCCTGCCGTAGAGACTGTTTGTCAGACCTTCAAAAATATTTGGTCTCAGGTCAAAACCTGTTTAAAGAAGACATCTGCCAAATATAAGTCTTTCGCAGATAAGAAGAGGCGGGCTATTCCACCACTGAAAATTGGAGATCGTGTCTGGTTATCTACCAAAAATATTCGTTTGAAGGTCCCATCTATGAAATTCGCTCCCCGTTTTATTGGTCCATATAGGATCATTCAAGTGATAAATCCAGTTTGTTTCTAACTTCTACTTCCTAAGAACCTTCGTATTTCCAATCCCTTCCATGTGTCCTTGCTCAAACCTCTCATCATCAACCGTTTCTCGGCTCCTCCTTCAGCACCTCAGCCAGTTCAAGTTCATCAGGAGGAAGATTTCGAGATTACTCATATATTGGACGCAAAAATTTCGCGAGGAGTTCTCCGTTTCCTCGTTCATTGGAAGGGCTTTGGTCCTGAGGAGCGTTCATGGATCAAAGCTGAAGATCTCAACGCTCCAGCTCTTCTTAAGAAGTTTTATTCCAAAAATCCGGACAAGCCCGGTTCCAGGCGTTCTGTGCCCACCTTTAAAAGGGGGGGTACTGTCACTCACCAGACTGTGAGTGCTTCTTCCCGTGTGTTTAGGAACCGTGGCCGTCCACCATCCTGAGGGTCTGCGCATGCGCAGCCCTTTCAAAACCTTCAGTACCTGTTCCTTTAACTTAATTGGCTGATCAGGCAACACTCCCTATTTAAAGCACCTGCTGTCCATTCCTCGTTGCCTGATCTTGGAGTCTCATTCCCCATGAGCCTCTGAAGGTGTTCCTGTGTTTCCTCGTGTATTCAGCGCTGCTGATTCCTGTGGTTTCCAGACCACTTCTACTCCTGTGGTTTCCAGACCACTTCAACTCTCCTGTGTTTCATCGTGACTGTTAGCTGATTCCTATCCGCTGCCTCCGTGCACTACAGTCCTCAGACCACTTCAACTCTCCTGTGTTTCATTGTGACTGTTAGCTGATTTCTATCCGCTGCCTCCGTGCACTACAGTCCTCAGACCACTTCAACTCTCCTGTGTTTCATCGTGTCTGTTAGCTGATTCCAATCCGCTGCCTCCGTGCACTACAGTCCTCAGACCACTCCAACTCTCCTGTGTTTCATCGTGACTGTTAGCTGATTCCTATCCGCTGCCTCCGTGCACTACAGTCCTCAGACCACTTCAACTCTCCTGTGTTTCATCGTGACTGTTTGGCTGATTCCTATCCGCTGCCTCCGTGCGCTACAGTCTTCAGCTCATCTCAACTCTCCCGTGTTTCCTCGAGACTGCTACTACTGATTCCTATCCGCTGCTCTCCGTGCTCAACAGTTCCAGCTCAGCTCTACTCTCCCGTGTTTCATCGTGGCTGCACCTGCTGGTTGCTATCCGCTACCTCCGTGTACCTGCAGAGTCCTGCTGGCTGCTACTCCTCAGTTCTACTCGTGTCTGCAGCAGCTGGTCCGCTCTCCGTGCTTCTCAGTGTTCCTGCTGGTGTCTACTCGCCAGTCTGCATCGGATCTGCGCCTCACTGCTTTCATCCCGTCTAGACCATCGCTACTCTTCAGGGTCCTCCAGGAGTCCAGTTCTACATACTACTGCTTCCTGAGGATTTGTTCCCCTGCTGGTCTACCTACCTGTGCGCTGCACCTACTTGATTACCGCTTCACCCTCCAGGGACTTCGCATCCTGCCGGCCTCCAGCCGTTCAGGTATCTCTGCACTCCTGTCTGACAGCCTGCTCCTGAACCACGGTATGCATACTTCTCATTGACTGTGCTGGTGTAGTGCATATCTTGCTGGACTGAGTTGTTCTCCTCTGGAGCTTACTATCCGCTGAGACTTTTGCCATCATTGACTGTGTTATCTTTTGCCCGGATAGTTTCTATGACTTTGTATTATTGCAGTGCTGTTCAGTCATTACTATATTGTGCATGTCATTGTGGATCAAGTTCAAGGTGCCCGTGTATCCTCTGTATTGCAGTCTCTCCCCGTGCTCCTCCTCACATATATATTCAGTGGTACAACTTGCTAGAGGCAGACCACTGATTCCTGTTTCCTGTGTCACCTGTTCCAGTGTCCTCTCACATAGCAGTGGTACAACTTGCTAACGCAGACCACTGACTCCCCGGATACCTTCACCTGGATCCCATTCCTTCACCCAGACAGCGGTACAACTTGCTAAACGCAGACCGCTGACTCTCATCACCTCCTTGTTTCTGTTGGACATTCCTCCTCACTATAGCAGTGGTACAACTTGCTACCGCAGACCACTGACTACCCTCACGTGTCCTTTGTCCATTCAGTTCCTCGTGTATTACTACATATATATTACCAGTGCTGCTAGTCATAGACTTTCCCGAGCATCTCTATCATCTGCTGTCTCCTGTTCCGTGATCACCCCGCTACCAGAGTACCATATTACCATCTATACTTCTCTGGTAAGCTTATCACCTGGTGATCCCTGGGTAAAGACTCCTAGGGCCCGTGACACCATGTGATGTGGTGAACATTGGAGGTGATAAGTTTTTGGGCGAGATCAGCACTAAGCAGGACCATGTCAATTCTGAAGTAGGCGTTATAAACAGGAGAGTACAAAGAATAGTTTATGGCAAGGGGGCCAGAAACTCTCCATGAATCATATAGGTTGTGAAGCTTCAAAAATTGAGGTAGGTCTATCAAAGCCAGGGGTCAGGACTGCATTAAAGTCAGCTCCAACAATAAATTCACCCTGCCTGACCTATGATAGCAGGGTAACCAGTTTTATTTATCATAATTTGGAGAATACTTGGGTACAAGGGTACAGGGGAGATTTATTAACTTGCCAATCAGGATGAGAAATCTGCCCTCCTTATCCCTATTAGCATCAAAGAGGTCAAAGATGAGGTGGTGAGCGAAAAGGTTTCTTCTATAATCACATGCATGGTAGTTGAGGGGGAATAATTCGTAAAGTCATAAATAAGTTAGTGGAGGAGGATCAGGGAAATGAGACAAGGATTTTGCTTGTAGTGCCCAAAGGCTTGGTAGATAGAAAATGTGTGCCGACCATGTGTGAGGGGGTGGAAGAAGCGGGGTTGAGTGTAAACCAGTATATAGCTAAGATCGCTGGGTAAAAGGCGTATCAGTCACCTATAAAGCTGGTGGAAGGTCAAGGATGATACTATAGGTATAAACTATGAGATTAAAGCTCTTTGGGGAATGTAGAAAGCAGTTACTTGCTGGCAGACTTTGTGATGAGTGTGGACAGGGGAGGAGGAGAAAGGCATTATCTTTATAGTGGCCTATGTGGAAGTTCTGAATGTCAAGATGTATATGCAACTGATGGCTACTTGCTGGTATTGACACAACTCAGGAGTCGAACCTGCCTCTGGTCTTCTCCAGGGACACCCACAAGGGAGTTTGGATTAAACTGCGAGAGATACGTAGGCCGCTGTCCACCAGAAGAGTTACCAACGATGCAGCTGAATTGAAGAGAGTGGTCAGGCAAGCCAGGTTGATATCATGTGGTCTGGCGGTGTCCACAGGGATAATCCAATAGAATAGTCAGGCAGCCAAAGGTCAAACACTGGAGAAAGAAACAAGCCCAAGGGAGGATTCAAAATCCAGGTCAAAACCAAGCCGAGGTTGTACACCGGAGTCAGACAGGTAGCTTTAGAGCAACAATGGAGTTTTCTGGAGCATAGCGGACCTAATCCTCTAGGACACTAATGTGTCAGAGTCTGCTTTATTTAGAGGAGACATAGGCCCTAATTACCAGTAGCGTGCCATCATAGAATGCCACGGAGCTTTATAATAGCATGCTGCTGATTAGCAACGGGACATGCATGCACAGTAGGGCCAGCACTTAGACTGGAAAAGATGCCCAGAGGCAACCGTCCCTGCACGGAGGAGGAAAATCAGGGACCTCGAAAATACACTTCTACAACCGATGTCTACGAAGACGAGTGAGTATCTCCTTGACATGAACAAAATGGGAAGGAAGACCCTGAAAAAAGATCATTGAGGTAAACGACCACCAAGACGTTTAAGAAATCCTGAAAAATCTTGTTGCCAAAAAATGTAAAAAACGATGGAGGGAGGAGGTCTTTAAGCACTGCTTATTTATTTGCATACACATGCTGTCTCAGCTAAACAACCATGGATGATCTCTGCTGCCACTTAGTGGCCATATCTGCGATATCTAAAAACCTAGCATATCAGTGTGTGGGAACACTTGTCAGCACACTACATGATAAGACACTTTGCATCTCCACTGGTGATCCTCACTCCAATTAAAGCCTTTTGAGTTAATATGCAGGGTACCCCACACACGTTGCACCCCAAGCAATTGCTCACTAGTCGGAGTCTATCTACAGAGCTTGCCAGTCCGCCTATTTTGCTCAGGTTGTCATGCCTCTTATAAAGCTTAAGTCTACTGTTCTGGCTCCCACCATTCGATTCCAGCTGTGGCTAAGTCTACAACAAGTTCACCTTCTACTACGAAGACTGCTGCCTACCTGTCCGGACCCCAAAACTAGCTGTCCCCCATCCCTGATTTTGGGTCTGAAGCAGAAATGGACGCCCCATTAACAGCTCGTACTCTACATCAGATGCTAACTGCCCTGCTGTCTGATCCGTCTTCTGAGCTGAGAGTGACGCGTGGTGGTTTGAAAATTGACATTACCAAGCTTGGAGAATGATGAAGGAACACAGATATTGAGGGTCGATTAATGTCATTTAATCGACCCTTGCCAAATTCTGAACCAGTTGGAGACTAAGATGGAGGAACTGGTTGCCTCCCATAATGACCTTCTTTCTTCTCGTGATTCACTTCAGAATCTTCCTGAAAGATAAAGTGGCAAATTTGTAGGATCGTTCCCGTTGGAACAATATTAAGATCAGAGGCATCCCAGAATCTGTCTCAAATACTGACCTCCAAGACTGTGCTGTCTCAATGTTCTGGGAATTGTTACCATCCATGGACATTAAGGATTTTTTTGATTGTATACACCATCTCCCACGTCCACGTTCTGCGCCAGGGAACACCGCAAAACAGACACCCTTCTTTGGGCCCACTTCTTCCATATTAAGGAAGCTGTCCTCCAAGCAACTCAGGATCTGGACAATCTAACTATACTTGACAACCTGCAACTCTTTCAGGATCTCTCTCTCACCACCATCAACAAATGGTGGGCTCTACACCCAATTACAACATCTTTACGGGCAAATGGCATTACCTTTAGGTGGGGTTTTCTGGTCCAGCTGTTGGATAGCTATGAAGATTCCACCTACATGATCTCATCCCTTGAAGCCAGTTCCAAACTTATGGAGGAATGGCACTTGCCTTTACCCCCTAAACTTGCTGCATGCAAGTCTCCACATCAAAAATAATGGATTTGGGTTCCTAAAGACTGAGTTTCACTGCCCTTGCTGAAGTCCTTATAGCTTCTGTCTCCGACTAGATAAGTATAGTTTATACTAATGTCAGTGTTTGATGCATTACGTTTTACGCTATTGTCATACAAGCCAGGTTATATTGCATTAGGTTTATTCATAGGCAATGGAATGTCTGTATATATCCATTACTTGGTTTGCTTAGATGTGCCCCACCCACCCTCTTGGGGTTAACCCCTCCCGCGGGCCAGTGGGCCGTTGCTACACTGTCTTCCCAGACATGACGGTGTTACACGGTGGTTGGTGTGTCGTGACAGGGGACCTTTGGAGTCCCCTGCGGTTGCACACCTTCCCCCGTGCTGTTCATACCTTACTGTTATCCTACTGTTACCTTTGTTACACTGGTTGCATCAGTTATTGCATTGTTCATTCCCACCTTCTATGGGTGCTCCATGCTCCCCCCACACACATATGTTATCTAGTTTGTCACAAATTCTCTGACCCCGTTCCTCGGGTCAGTTCTGTTTTTTCTTCCTGGATCTCTTTACCCTGGCCTTTCCCCTTCCACTTTGGTTACTCAGGTACCACACTTCGAGAACAGGTTACCCCTGCTGCAAATCTCCCTCCCTCGGTTTCTTAACTTATGGTTCGGTTCTATTCTTTGAATGTTAAGGGATTTAACTCCCCCAGTAAATGCCTACTGGCACTTACCACATCCCATAAACATAAGGCAGATGTTGTAGTCCTTCAAGAAACACATTTTTCATCCCGAGCCCCTCCCCTCCTGCAAGATTCAAGGTACCCAGTGGAATATTCAGCGAATGGTCCTTTTAAAAGGAATGGTATAGCATTTTGTTTAGTGTCCATATCTTTTTCCACCTTCAAATTGGTTGGACTCCTAGAAGACAAATCGGTCACTATAGTTTTGCTGTATGCCCCCATTTCCCACCAAGTCCCCTTCCATAAAATGCTGTGTGATGAGATACATAAGGTGCACAGAGGCCATTCGTTTATGATGGGCGATTTCAACCTGACTTTAGACCTCAAAGTTGGCAAGTCCCGGCCCCCAAAACCAGTGAACTCTGACCCCACCCTTGGCCCCATAATCGCTTTCCGTAAATTATTAGCGGAGCTTGAATTATGATATAATGCGGGTTCACTCTTCATGTGCACTGGAATTCACCTCACTCTAAGGGTCATAACACATATTCCAGGATAGAGGTACTCGTAATGCCCATCACAGTTGTTAAAGGCGGTTTTTCAATTAATCCCCTTCTCGGATACAGATTAAGTTAGAGGCCTCACAAAGGTCCAGTTTGGTGAAGGTTTAAGAGCCGCTAATCCTGTCAAACAATTTGGAGATGAGGGGTAAAGGGTAACGTTTTTTGACAGTAATCTTATTCACCAGGCGGTAGTCAATACAGGGATATAGAAATCCATCTTTCTTCTTCACAAAAAAGAAAAAAAACCCTACAGCAGGAGAAATGGATTTCCTGATGAACCAGCTCTGAAGGTTCTTGACAATATATTGAGACATTGTCTGGGTCTCGTGGAGTGAAAGAGGATAAACCCTTCCTCTGGGAAATTGTTTGCCAGGAATCAAATCTATAGGACAGTCCAAGGAACAGTAAGGAGGTAGAACCTCAAATTCGGTTTTACTGAAGACCTCTCGGAAGGATATGTAGGCTACGGGTAGAGTGGGCTCTGGGGAGATGATTTGGCAAGCGGTATGAGATTCCACAAAATGTATCAGAGTGAGACACCGCTTGTGTTACTTGGATCCCTAAGAAATTACTTCAGCTCAACCCCAGTCAACTGTGGGGTATACAATCGAAGTCATGGTACATTAACAGACTGGGGCAAGAGCAAAAACTGTTGATGCAAAACCCTCTTGATGCAAAACTCCTACCAACAGCTGAATGGGAGCGATAACACTGGAAATGGAACCATTGCTGACATGGTTAACATCCACAGTGATTGGGTAAAGCGCGCTGTGGAAAGGTCTGGAAGGGCAGATGGAGTTGCGAAGCAAGAGTGGCCGAGATAAAGTTTCCAGCCCAAATCCACAAGGGCTGAAATCGT
Organism: Mixophyes fleayi; assembly: GCF_038048845.1. Lineage (NCBI taxonomy): Eukaryota > Metazoa > Chordata > Amphibia > Anura > Limnodynastidae > Mixophyes > Mixophyes fleayi. Next base: position 216,858,372 of record NC_134403.1, on the reverse strand, counting down.
ATAAGGCCCATGAGGAGAGTCCAGTGCGACTGACGTCAAAAACTTGGAATTAGGGAATGAACAGGGACTGGCCGTGAGATCTCCTAGTACGACCTCCCTCTTACCAACTAGGAGAGGGTATTTCCCAGTCTCCTGGTGCAACAATTTAGGAAGTTCCTAGTATCACAATAGAGACAGAGACTGGATTCTGGGAATGAGAAGTCAGACGGGGAGTGAAGAGTCTTGCTGAGGTCCTTTTCCGAGTATGTTCGCTAAAGCGGAGATCAATTCTGATACACAAATAGATGAATGAATCCAAGTCAGAGGGCAGCTCCCTGGAGACAAGGTCACCTTTAATGCAGTCTGTAAGGCCTTGCCAAAAAGTCGCGACTAGCGAATTATTATTTAATTTTAATTCCGATGCCAGGAGATGAAACTAGATGGCATACTGGCCTATGGGAAGAACATCCTAGCGGAAATTTAGGAGACTAGTTGCTGCGGAGGAGTCTCACCTAGGTTCATCAAAAATGTTATGAAAAGTTACTATTAAAGAGACAGAGCTTTTGAGAAGGGGGTTATTACGCTCCCATAGCGATGAGGCCCAAGCGACAGCTTGACCGCTGAGCAGAGAAACAATGAATGCCACCTTGGTTCACTCCAAAGGAAAGGCACCTTGATTACATTCAAATTGAGTGATGCACTGGTTCAAGAATCCCCTGCATTTTTCTGATTTCCATCATACTTCTCAGGTGGAGGAATGCGTAACAGAGAGGATGTAGTGGTGCTAGAGGTAGTGGAGATCCATGTTGTCATAGAGATGGTAGTGGGCTCGGACTGGGTGGCAGCCAGGAAATTCTGCAGAGAGGCAGGGCGGAAAACTACTTCCTGAACAATTTAAAAGGAAAAGAGAGGGCGCAAATGACAAACTTAAACATAAATATTACATGTTGATTTCAGTGGTCACGGAGAAGGATTGAATTCAGTCTCGGGACCAACGAATAGGACTAATTAGGGTAAGACATTGCTTACTTCCTAATTCATGCTGCCAGTTTGATATATATATCAATTTATGCTATAACACTGCAGAGGAGCTATAAACATCTTACATGTAATATTTATGTTTAAGTTTGTCATTTGCGCCCTCTCTTTTCCTTTTAAATTGCATTATTGCTAAGAGGTGCTGCATCTAATACAAGAGAGCACTTTTCCTTATTATCTTTGTTACTTCCTGAACACATTGCAGGAGCTGAGCTTGATCCGACTCTTGTTGCTCTACCGTGAGAGCAAGGTGCAACAGGAGGTCGCAGGTGGAGGGTTCACTTGTACCATCCATAGACATGGCCAGAATATACTGACACAATGTATATGCAACTGATGGCTACTTGCTGGTATTGACACTCTAAAAGGAAGTGCTTAGTCTATTGCTCCTCTGGCTTTCGCCATGGACTCCCCGGGAGTTTGGATTTTGCTGCAAGAGATTTGTAAGCCACGGACCCTAATAGTGCCAGAATCTCCTTTATATAGAGGAGATATTGGCCCTAATTACCGGTGGTGTGGCATCACAGAATGTCTTCGGAGCTTTATAATATTATTATAAAACGTTCAGTTGCCTAGCAGCGGCGCTTGGACCAGAAGAGAGGTGTCTGATTGTTAAGTGACCAGACGCATCAGAGCAGGCCAGAGACGACTGTCCCTGCATGGAGAAGGAAAAGCAGGGACGGCGCCTGACACTGGGTTGGGAGATTTGGAAGTTGTAGTCACTAACTTGTGACGCAGTACACATTAACAATGTGGAATATAGTGCAAAAAGAGATGCAATGAAAAAAAACAGAATGTATCTGTGTAAAGAATGCAAGACAGATGAGGAGTCTGTATGACTTCTTGTGAGATCAGGAAAGACATATGAAATAAAGACAAATGTATAGGGACAACATCAAAGTTTTAAACAACAACATATGTAGGTTCAACAGAGGTAACAGCACTGGTCAAGTCCGATGGGGTGTTATTCCTGGCAGGGCGGCTCCCTTCATCATCATCATCACCATTTATTTATATAGCGCCACTAATTCTGCAGCGCTGTACAGAGAACTCACTCACATCAGTTCCTGCCCCATTGGAGCTTACAGTCTAAATTCCCTAACATGTACACACACACACACACACACACACACACACACACACACACACACAGACTAGGGTCAGTTTCATAGCAGCCAATTAACCTACTAGTATGTTTTTGATGTGTGGGAGGAAACCAGAGCACCCAGAGGAAACCCACGCAAACACAGGGAGAACCTATAAACTCCACACAGATAAGGCCATAGTCGGAAATCGAACTCATGACCTCGGTGCTGTGAGGCAGAAGTGCTAACCACTAAGCCACTGTGCTTCCTTGTCTTTAGAGCCAAGGCTGTCAGAATCAGTTGCGAGTGATGAGATAGGGAAAACAATTAAGTAATATATGGTAGGAGACTTTCTCCTACAGACCCATGATAACCAGTGCTCCTGGCGTCGTAGCTTCCATGTAGAACAATGAGGTAATAAGATCAAACTGGGAATATCACAATAGAAATTGGCTGTCATAACCATTCTAGAATTGATGGCGGCTGCTTACCCGCAGTTGGTGCAACTGAGTAGCGAGGCACCGAGTCTAACATGCCCCTGGTGTTCACTAGGGACCACAACAAGGAGGATTGGGCTTGGCTGCATGGGACATGCAGGTCGCAGCCCTCCATGTCAGTCATTGGGGAAGCAGCAGGTGAACAGAATGGTCAAACAAACCAGCATTGATACTGTAAGGACAAACTAGAGCCAAATTAGGAACCAAGGGGTAGTCAGGAACTGCAGAAGTGTGGTTGGAAAATAAAACGGAGCAACATTGAATAGCACAAGGAATAGTCAGGAACAACAAGGTCAGATCCGGGTAAATAGCAGAGATAAATCAGTATCCAAGAAGAGTAGTCACACAGCAGAGGTCAAGACCAAGAATCAAGTGGTTAATTGAGGACACTGAAGACCTAATATTCTGACAACAATCGACTGTCAGAGTCGGCCTTAAATCGGTGTTTCAGTTCGGTGGCTAGTGACGTTACTGCCTGCTGACAGGACCGAGGGAAGCACATGTGTAGAAGGCAACTGCAGGCCGGCAAAGTGAGAGCTGCTTCAGCATATATTGTTGTTTCTAAGTTCTTGCCTTCTGGCCAGAGATGTTGGAGACAGATCTTAAAATATCTGAAGGTTGAGTCCCTTGTATGTAAGAGATTGTAACTTTTCTAGCTTTATAGCTTTTCGAAGAATTATATACTTAGCTGTGAAAAGTTAGAAGTGTAGTATGACATCTCTTGGTTGATACTGATCAGCTTAAGAGCTCTATGAGCCCTATCCAGAAGGAGATATTCTTCTGGGACTTCAGGAGCTAGTTGCAAGAAAAGTTTCTTGAAGTACACATCCAGCTGCATCGGTTCAACGTTTCAAGGATGCCTTTTATCCTTGGTTTCTAATGTCCATGACCTTCTTATACTCTTGCATAGTGGTTAGTTCACTTTTGATCCGCGTAAAATATCAACCTCCAAGCTATTTTAGGAAGTTACCACTTCTTCCAGCCTTCTATCTATTTGTTTAGTTCAATCTCTGGTAAAAGTTATCTCATTGCGCAGTGAATGTAGTGCAATTTGAACTTTGGCATGGACTTGGAGACTTAAGTCCCGAGTCTGATAAGAGGAGCTGATTCATCATTGTCTGAATCCAAGTCAACTGATATTTGTTTGTGAGTTTGCTCTATCAGGCCCTGCAACAGTGATAGTCTGTTTGGAGACATACTGAGGAAGGTCTTTGGCATGCAATGTACTGCCCTTGGGCATATTGAAGGATGGGAGTAAAGGATAGTGTATTAGTCTAGAACTCTGTGACATATCAAAGAAAACTTTGTAGGATATTTGGTTAGTTTATTCTCCTATATTAAACCATTCAAAGTTATGGCTTGAGGTATACATCAGTTGTGGAGCTCAGGGGTGCAGGATGAAGGGGAGTTTCTGAGACCTCGGAGAGAACGTCAGATTGCAGTTTCAGAGTACTTGGTTGGACAGGATTTTTCCGAGATAAATCAGTATACGAAAATGTAGTATAAAAAGTGAGAGCAGGATATATAGTAAATACAAAAATAGATGATTGAGATGAATAGGCTCTTAAATCAGAGCCCAAAGATGGCTAATATGGTCATAATTGTTATCAGTTGATGTTCTCTTATACTACAAATAAGCTCCTGCAAATACCAGTATTAGTACAATGTGAGTTTTAGGAGGGATGCTGCAGGGTACTGTAGTATACAACTTTTACTTTTTTTTTGTTTCATTTTTGGTGCTAGTAATTATTATCAGCTTTTCTTTATATTTGGAAGGTAATCTTTTCCATAGATGCTATAAACCAAATTGTTTTCTTAAAATGCTGGCACTGTTACAGCTATTCCCACCTCATATCCAACATCATAATCATTATGTTACTGGGCATATACTCTTTGCCACTAGAGCTGCTATAGCCCAACATTGGAAGCCTCCACTACCTACATCACTCTCAAAAACTATTGCCAAAATGCAACATAGCTATGAGATGGAAACCATTGGCTTTAGATACTCAACTGTCATAAGTTCTCCTTTGATCAAGTAGTTCTCATAACATGAATATTTTTCGGAACATTCCTCTCTACAGGACCCTCAGTAACTGATCCAACTTTTGAGAACCCTACTGCTCTGAGGTTCCCAAATGTGCCAGGTTAAAATGTTGTTTCTCTCTAAATATGTCTCCCTCCTCCCCCCCCCCTTGCTCCCCCCCTTTTTTCAACATCCCATCTATTTCTTGTTTATGTTTTTATTCTGAATAGTGTCTTACTACATGTTAACAATGTAAATGCACAAATCTTTAATATTATTGATTGTAAACACTATACACTATACACTGTTTATTTATAAAAACAATAAAAAACTTTTTCCGTTAAAAAAAAATCCTGTTCAAAATATGAGAGACAAATTTACTGGACTGTTGCCCTAAATCAGGGACTGGGAGACACAGGGGAGCAGACCAGGTGGGAAGTTGAAATTGAGTGTGTAATATCTTTTATGAATTTATCTCCTAAAAATTAGGATTTTAGGACAATGCCACCATATATAGATTAAGTCCTCTTTATATACATAGCCCTACCAGCATAGGGTGGAAGCAGCTGGAAACATCTTATGTAGTCTTGTGGATACAAGGTATCATCTTGTATATATTTTATACAAGTTTTATTTAATAAAAGTAGAAATAGAGGCCCTGGAAACCCTGTATCTAATTCTGACCCACATTTGTAGAGGATAATGGAGACCTACAATTGATGAATCTGGTGCAGTTCCAAAGAAAACGGGAAGTGGTCAAAAGAATGAGTCAGTGTGGAGTTGATAAGTAATATGTCTCATTGAAACTTTTCCCAATAGTGTTGAGAGTGGAATTATGAGGGTAACAGAGGCTGCCAGGTGATGGGTGACTGATATATTTTGAAAATTGAGAGTTCAGCTGGTGTAGCTGTTACATCAGTCTGCAACTAGTCATATACTTGTATGGTGAGAAATGGCAATGGACCATGGAAAGGAGAGGACAATGTATGGAAATAGTGGATTAGTGTTCTACACTGGGACACCCCATATGATAGCTGGTAAAGTGCCACTATGTTCTCCCACCATTGGCTTGCCTTCAGAAAGACCACAATTTATTTGTCTTGTATATGCATCAAGTTGCAGTTACTAGAAATGTAGGTGTGTCAGATTAGTACTGGAACTCATGTAAGGCTTGAATGATGCCTACAACCTGATTATGTTTTATTGAAGCCCCCTACATTCTCTTCAGCTGAAGAAAATGGCCATAAAAGCATCATGAGCATCTTCTTAAATATGAGGCCTGTCAGCAGATAGCATACTCTCCATGAAGTTGTTCAGTAGATACATCTAACAGTTTTAGTAATAAGTCTACATCTTCAACTTAACATAATGATTCGATATGGCCATGATGTACTCTTAGGGCCTGAGTCAGAAAGGAGCAAAGCATAAAAAAGGAGTATCATTTACACCTGGGCAAAACCATGTTGCATTGGAGGGGGAGCTAAATTTAAAATGTGGGGACAGATTTATAGTTGGGGTAGGGCATGTCCTGGATCAACATTAAATTTCAGTGTAATAATAAAGGTATTAGGTTTTTGTGTGTTAGATGAAAAAACAGCCAGTATTTAACTTATTTGCAAAATAATAAACTAATTTGCACCCCTTGCATTGAAACATGGTTTGTCCCAGAGAACATTTACTCCTTTTTTGCCTTAATGACTCATGCCCTTAATGTAGTTTAAATGCTCTTATTTAATGTTAATGTAATATTAAAATATATAAAGACAATCAAATTATAGAATACGAGAAACAGTAATATGTAATTAGTCAAAAGTAAAAAAAATTATGGACATGAAAATGGGCAAAAATGTTCAAATCTTTATAACCCAGGACCATAAGTGAAACCTAGGGTTCTTTGGCAAATATGCATTCACATGTTTTTTGGTACCTTTTTGTATATTATTTCTTAACTACTGTTTGTATTATCATTGAAGTGCTCTTAGTTATTGTTTGCATCTTATATGGTGTTACTTATACCCCATCTGACCAATTTAGTAGAAAGAGATGTGTCTATTATTATGGCTTGTTGTAGGTTATTTCACTCAGTGGATTAACTAAGACAAATTTGTACAGCTATTCAAGGTGGAGGCAAAGTTTTGAACAGCTCCTCAAAAGGAGGTGAATTTCACAATCTCTTTCCTTTCCAGATTGCTCAGCTTAGAGGGAACACTGGTCCAGATTTTGTCCAGACGGAATCTTGGGTGGTATGACCTGTGAATACTGCTCTGCATGGGAGTTTTTAAAGTAGAGGAGGAATTAGTGGCACTTCAGAACAGACAGGCAGTCCACTGGAGATTTGGCCAGCCCACATTGGGACTTGGCCATTCCCCTTGTCCCAATTTAGGAAAAAGTTGGGCGGTATGGTGAAAAAAATAGATATAGTGTTCAAGTTGTGCTACCATTATTTTTAGTTACGCACTGCACTGGTCTTATGTGGTCTTACTCCAAGTGAAAACAGGGAAAGCTGATTCATCTGCCAATGGTCCTCTGTCTGAACTGTTATGTACGTCTAGTCGCTATCCAATGAAGATTGTCCACTTCAAATAGTGTGGTTCCAAATCACCATGCGAATTAATAGCAAAAAGCAGCAGAGTAACAATTCAATAAAATAAGTACAACTGATTACATACACAAGCGTCCTGGATCCAGCATTCAGTCCTGAAGTCTGTGGTTGAGAAGAGTGTCTGCTGGCTCCATAGCTCCTGCTTATATACAGTTAATGATACAGTGAAAATAATAGAGATGAATAGAATAGAGGTGCGATCTCTTAGGCAATTGAACCGGATGTCTGAGGATAAATAGGGAATTAGAATGATACTAGACATGATATGTTTCCTGTATCCTGAACCTTAGATCTCATTAAAGTGTATTTAACATTATAGTATTTAACCCTAAACTCTGCTATATTTCATTATAAATAACTGTGTTGGAACTATTTTAATATGAACTACTTACAAGTGTATGTGTTCGTGTAAATGTGTGTATAAGTGTTCACACGTGTTGTGGTTAATTTCGTTCCTCCACGCCCAGGGGTAGGGGGGCATCTGCTTCCAGGGCCAGTCCCATAGTGGCCTACCTTGGGCTGAGTCACTGGGCTACCTGCATTTTTTCCCATTAAAATAGGCTACAGAGTCGAGTCTTGCCCCCCCCCAGGCTAAAAATTGCCAGTCCTCCCCTGTCCACGCCATAGCGTGCTATTCGCATAATTTCAGACAAAGACAATCAGATTGATAGATATTAATTTGAAATGACCATATCCAATTATTTGACTTCAACAGACCTCTCCCACATCCTTAGTGCCTGGTGGTCTCCTGCTGTAATCTAGTTTCATGATTCCAGTTTGGGGGTTGTGTTCTCGGTAACTGGAAACCACCCTAATTGCTAGTCTGCCAGTGTGTAGTTAATTAAAAATCTTTTCCATCACAGTGAAAGGGCCTCTTTGCATATTCCTGACTAACAGTGAGTAATAATTTAAAATATTATCCTATTTCCTACAATGGTTTTTTGTTCGATGAGTCATTGTGCTTTTTCTTGCATTGCCCTCATATCACAGTCCATATGGTTGGATTTGAATACTAAGCTCATTGGGATATTTTATGCTCTGGTGCTTAATTTTTTTATAATACTGTTTATTATGTACTTCCTTGACGATTCTTAATACATTGTTACTGTAGAATCATTTTACATTGATTTTCAATGTGACTAAAAGACGTGTATGTTTACCAACAGTCAAGGCAAAGGAAAAGCATGACAGAGAATTTGAATTTGAAACTAATTTCCAACTCTCATGGTATACATATTCTCTGGCACATCTCAAATTGCAAAATGAGGCATCACCATGCAAAACTAAACTGATGTGTATACAGAGATGCTCAAATTTGTTTGTCATTTCCCTCTTATTTCCATAAAATAACTGCATTTGCATGAAGCAATGTTTATTCCAATATTTTTATACTGCACTCTAGTTTTTTTCCTGAATCGCTGTTTCCACCAGCATCTCCTATAACTTGTAAAGACACACATCACCGTGGCAGTGGTCCAAGGAACAAGATTCAGAGTATTAAAAGCCTAGAGACAAAGGTGTATAAATATTGGTGAAGGTTAGGGCTTGTGCTCACAGTTTCCAGGTCTGGCTCTACCCTGGAGGTAGGGGCTGCATAGAGGTCTAATGGTATGGGGCTCTGGCAAACACTGCTCCATTCACCCCTCTGATAACACAGGTGGTTAACCATGAGGTCACCAGACAGCAGGGTGTGTGGAGCAGGAGCTGGGGAGGGGGCTTTCCGATGAGGTTATGATCTTAGTTCAGTTCAGTCTGAGCTCACCTACAGGGCATAGAGGTTACAATGGCACTTCTTGTACATTTTCCAATAGTTATTTACTTAATGCATAAATGTATATTATACCTAATGAGTGACAGTGACTGATATATACGTATATTGTATGGAGAGAAAACAAAGCAGGTTTTTTGCTCCAATAACCTCTGACTTTTTTGGGGGGAAAATTTTCAGCTAATGAAGTCAATATATTGTAGGTGCAATGTTTAATGCAGATATGGGGTGATTTAGAGTCAGATTTAAAAGATGCCCTTTTATGTTTATGCAAATATGTGTCTGCAGAATTTTATCATCTGTATTTTTAGTAAGATGCACTTTGTGATATATTCAACCTTAAATATAGTGCATGGATGCATAATGAGAACATATAACTTGCAATGTGTGACTTTGCACCTATGTTACTGGGGTCATTTAGAGGTATTTCTACTCCAAGTATAAGCAGTAAAAAATGCATGTCAAATGCGTCCAGCTAAAAAACATACGTTTTCACCCCAGATGTACACCAGCCTTAACAATCGTGTATATTATGCCAAACGATATTGTAGAAATGTGGCATGACATTGTTAGTGGTAAATGCTAAAATCGTATCACATCATTTTGTAACGTAAAGAAGCATGATATAAGCAATACAGAATAGTGTCTTTATAGTTAATAGATGCGAAAGTTGCATTTTCAATAAAGCATATAACTAAATACATACATCTCCACATCTATTATTTTTCTCTTTAAAATCAAATGGGAATCTTCTTCAGGGGCCTGATTCATTAGGGAGAGTAAAGCAAAAAAAAGGAGTAACTTTGAACCTTGGCCAAACCATGTTGCATTGGAAGGGGAGGTACATTTAAAATGTGGGACAGATTTATAGTTTGGCGTAGGGCATGTCCTTGATCAACTTTAAATTTCAGTGTACAAATAAAGCTATCAAGTATGTGTCCTACATGAGAAAACAGCCAGTATTTAATTTATGTGCAACATAATACACTAATTTGCACCTCTTGAAATGTAACATGGTTTGCCCAAAAGAAAATGTACTCCTTTTTTTGCACTACTTTCCTTAATCAGCAGTTCAAGTCGAAATGTCAATTAAGTAATGGGAATAGACAGCCACAGCTTGATATAATAAAGCCATAATCAAAACTAATTAAGTACTATCAGCTGGAGACTTCAATAAGCAAACAGCTAATTAGAAGTGGCTGGCTAGTGCCTCTGATAGTCATCCTCATCATTGTACATCATTGCTCCAGCCTTCCGTTCATTACCTGCAAAAGATAGGCATATCTGTGGATGTGTCCACGTCTAATTGTGCTGCAATTATATGAACATGTTCTTACTGTACTCGACCTACACTTGTCCTCCCCTGCAGTATTTGCCTGACCTGTGCATGAAGTTTTAGTGCCAGGGGCCTCTACAAGTTGCTTGCAGTGTAGCTCACACAAATATTAATCTGTTCCTGACTTGACATGTTTATCAGTTTGTTTCCTCTTTTTGGTCAGTACACAAACTCCTTTGTCTTTACCTGTAAAAAGCTTCACAGCTAAATTCCAGAGATCTGTACTGTGGTAAGAAACAAAGGGTGAACAGAAAACAAGATTGTGGCTTCTGGTTAGTCAATGTGGCAACTTAAATACTCTGCCACTAAGGCATAGTTGCCTACTCTCCCGGAATGTCCGGGAGACTCACAAATTTTTCGGAGTTCTCCCGGACTCCCGAGAGAGCAGGCAGAAATCTCGGATCCTGCATCTCCCCGTTGTTGTAGATGCTGGGGGCGGGGCTAACCGCAGGCGTCGTGGCCCCGCCCACTGCTATGATTGGCCTGAATGTCCCATGATTGACAGGGGCGGGGCCTAACAGCGCATCCCCATGTGGCCACGCCCCCTCGACGGACCCCCTCCCGGACGGCTGGCTTTAAAAGAAGGTAAGTATGCACTAAGGTGGTAATTCAGCTTTAAAACATAGTTACTTCTTTACTAACAGTGCAGTATTTCTTCTCTATTTATGTATGCTGGAAGCAAATCTTAGTTTTTTTAATTATTTTATTCATAAGACAGGTGCAAAGTCACGCCCTGCATCTAGTATGTCCTCATTATGCATCCATGCACTATATTTAAGGTTCAATATATCACAAAGTGCATCTTATTCAAAATACAGTTGGTAAAATTATGCAGACACATATTTACATTCACTTTTAATTTCTATAATATTACTATATAATCCATATGTGGGCTATCAATAGCCCTGTATGCCCCCCACTTCACCAGTCCATGCCCCACACCGCTTCTTTGCAAGTCTTATGCCACCTGTTCACAATCCTGTGCCTCCCTCCTTACCAGTCTGCACCTCACCCATTCCATACCTACTTTTGACTCACAAGTCCCCCTTCTCCCTTCATTGTGCCCCACATGCCCCCTCCTAATCAATATCTGCCCACCATTCCTCCTCCTCACTTGCTTGTGCCATACATGCCCACTCCTCACCTACTTGTAACCACATGTCCCTCCTCACCAGTTTTTGCCCTACATGCCATCCTCCTCACTTGTCTTTGTCCAATATATCTCTTTCACTCCATTCTTTGCCCCATATGCCACGCCTCACTTGCTTGTAACCACATGCCCCATCTTAACATTCTATGCCCCACATGCCGCTCCTCACTTGCGTGTAACCACATGCCCCTCCTCAACATTCTATGCCCCACATGCCGCTCTTCACTTGCTTGTAACCACATGCCCCTCCTCCCCATTCTATGCCCCACATCCCTCCTCCTTTCTTGCTTGTGCCCCACATGCCCCCTCCTTTCTTGCTTGTGCCCCACATGCCAACTCATCACATGTCTCTTTCCACATGCTTCCTTATCACCAGTCTTGCCCCTTTTCACCTGCTTGTGCCGCACATCTATTCCTCTATACCTAAAATATGTGTGCCATATGACTGGAGTAGTCACATGATATGATGATATCATGGTGACATTAGAACTTCCTTAATGTGAATCGGGTACTAGCAGCTAGCTTGATTAACAGCAGGCGATGACAGGAACAGAACTACAGAACGCAGTTCCAGTGCCTCAAATAAGGAGCTAGCACCTTGGTTGCCCTGACTATAATCCATCTCTGAATTGTCTTTGCATCTATTCTTCCTGTGCTCCAAGCATTTTTTAAATGTTTTGTGCACAGAGGAAGTGAATTGTATGTGTTTGGATGTTGAAAGGATAAGAGTCACTGGTTCGAATAAATATTGTAATCTGAGAAACATGTGCCGTATACAGTGTCCATATGGATGTCTTGGCAGGCACCCTGCATAATGTCTGATCTGTCTGGGTATCCTAAACATGCTCTGGAGTGATTAGCATAGCAGAGAATTACATATGAATGTATATTTTTATTTCGCACATTGCATATCGACTTAATAATGCCTTTGAAGTACTACTGATGCCTGAGGAAGAAATGCTTTTGAACATGAATTCCCAATAGGAAAGAACATTAACAATTTAGATAAAAACAGTGTATTGGTGTGAAAGCCTGTCAGTAGAGGTGCCAAAAAGTAATACACAAGAAAATGAAAAAATATTTGAATAACTTAGCATATACTCAAAGTAAATGTCAGCTTTTGTAGTATCCATACACAGCAGGTAATTTACCAAACCCAAATTCAACAAGGACCGGATATCAAGATACATGTGGTGATGAATACTGGTCTAATTCTGCTCTGCTCTAATAGACAAGACACTGCAGGATATGTCCAATACGTATGTGGAATTTAAAATCACAATAGATTGCACAGAAAAAAACAACAAAAATTCAATTAATATCACCTGTTAATAACAGACATTAATGGTAAAACATTATTTTTTTTTTATTTTTTTTTAAAAAGTGTTTTTTCCCCATGAAATATATATATACTAGTGTGTTATAAATGTCTACTGTACATAAAATACATTTTTACAGTTGCGCCTGATTGCAAACACATGTAATAGCATGCATACACAGCCGTCATCACTGGTAATTGGCACTTAGGCTAGCCTGTAGCTGAAGCAAGAGATACGGCTAAAAAACAAGTACCCAAGAGATGTCTAGAGCGTGAATCGGGTGCTGCTGCATGTGTTCGAGATTGGCATGCCCCTACTCTACATTGACTACGGCCAAAAAGCCCCCTTCCCTGCCCTGTTGCCTCCCTGAAATCATAGGTTGAACTAAGTGCCATTTGTGCTCAAAGATGAATTGAACATGGCTGCGTTCTGTGGTGTATTGTCTGGTTCTGGGCATGCACAGAATAATTGTGCGGATTATATGCACAGAATAGCTATTTACGTGCCTTAATGAATCAGACCCTATGTGTATATACAGGTGCATGCTCTCATTCCTCTTTTTTGAAGTGACATTAGGCTGATACAGAGTGAGTACTAGTCCAGTTTGCATAGCATATCTTGCATGAAATCGCTCTGTGCATGCCCAGACTATGGGCACATGCATATGTGTCCATGTAGATTTGCGTATTTTTGGCACTTACGCCTGGAAAAGCGAGACAGAGTGTTCTAGCATTGGCCACATTCAGTAAGGGTGTGTTTGTGCAAATGGAAATGCATGCAGCCTGGAGAAAAAGACACATATATATATATGCCTGAGCAAGCCATACTATTTGCGGTTGGTCAGAGGCAGGTGCAAATAATGAATGGTAAAGATAACGGTCTCCAGCACTAGCAAACTGCTTGTCATTGGCTGTTTGCAATTATTAGTATTATCTTTATATTTATATGCTGTGCTGTACATTCAGCGGATCATTACATGACACAAATTACATACAACAACATGAAACAGAAAGTAAATATGGTGGCCTGGCTGAAATCTGAGTTGTGGGAAACACATGAAACAGAGGGTAGCGGAATAACAACTTGTGGGGGAAGTGCCAGTGGCTATTGTTAGCAGTCGATTGGCAAATGGTATTTCTGCAGCACATTTGGTACGAGAAGAGACAGCAGAGACGTGAAACATGAACCAATCACTGCACCAATCCCAATACTGTACGCTGGTGGCAACCTCAACTGCTCCCTACCATCCATCACAACTGAGCATCTTTCCTCTGCTGATTGTAGAGGAGGCATTAGCCTTCATGCTGCACAAGTACTCTTGTGGTTATCAATTTGGAGTATTTGTGCATGGCCCAGTGTTTTTCTTTTGCATTGTGTTCTTTGCTTGAAAAGGAGCCAGGGCAGTTGTTCTCATCATTTATTTATATAGCGCCACTAATTCCGCAGCGCTGTACAGAGAACTCATTCACATCAATCCCTGCCCCATTGGAGCTTACAGTCTAAATTCCCTAATATAGACACACACTCATACATAGACAGACAGAGAAGGAGAGACTATGGTCAATTTTGATAACAGCGAATTAACCTAACAGTATGTTTTTTGGAGTGTGGGAGGAAACCGGGGCACCTAGAGGAAACCCACGCAAACACAGGGAGAAAATACAAACTCCACACAGATAAGGCCATGGTCGGGAATTGAACTCATGACTCCAGTGCTGTGAGACAGAAGTGCTAACCACTAGGCCACTGTGCTGCCCATGATCTACATGTGCAATGGCAGCTGCTGCAGAGATCGCCAAAGAAGTAATTGAGATGATGACAGCTATGACAGTAAAACTCATTGAGTTTATGAGCTGAAATGAGATGGTTCTCCAGCAGATTCTCCAGAAAACCTTGTCCCTGCCACCACTGCAATAATTTCCCACTGCCTTCACACATTATTCGATATTTTTGTACTTGTGGGAAGATGACTATGTTGGAGTATTGAGTTAACTAATAATGTCTCATTCAGAGACATTATTAATATTTCTACCTGGCCTCTGTGCCCCCTGCCCCCCCCCCCACCCCCCAGGACCCAGCGCTCTAGACAGCAGCCTAAAGCTGCCTACTGGTGGCGCTGGCCCTGCTACTGCTATCTCTATGCTGTCATGGGTTGTAAGTATACACACTTGAATATCTGAGAGCAAAAGCTACTGTTTTCGAGCTGGACACATCCAACTAATCATATGCACATAAAAAAGTTTTTTCTTACAAGCCTCTTTCATATGTCTGGAGTGCAATCCATCCACTTCTATATGAGCCCTCAAATGTCAAATAAACAGTAATAAATAGAGGTACAAGTAAAAGGAATCTATACTGCACAAACCATAGAAAAAATACATCCAAGGGAACATAATCCAAGGTAATGTGCGCACAAGGCAGTGCAAATATAATAGGTTTCTTCCATTACTTACACACATTATTTATACATACAAAATACAGCATTTGTAACTGATATCCTTTATAGTTCTAAAGTTTTCGGTGTCAGAGATGTTGCTCTGCAATTCAAGCATTCATCTAAACTGTAGATGGTCACGCTGTGCATTTTATGCATGTTAAAAATTGAAAGTATTAAGACAAATTTTATTTAGCAGGCAACTTAGATAAATGACGGCCATTAGCATCAACGCCAGCAATTGGCTGACCTAAACACGGGAAGGAAAGGCCAGGGATTGTGCCAGTGTTAAAACAATATTTCCATCTGTAAAAACAAGGCCTCTTTTTAAACAAGGAGTTATTAATTTCAATAAGTGCCGTCTGGAAATCTCAAGACTGCAAATACTTTTCTTAAGAAGTAAAATGTACTGTATGAGTAAGTACAATATTTACAACTCTCTATACCTGTCATATTAGTATATACAGACAATAATAGAGTACGGCATCTAAAGATGTAACTATAGCATGTTATTGTTTCTATAACATTCCCTTCGTAGTTGTTACATTTTCCTTTACATATTTTCAAGTTTATGGAGAGGAAATACCTGTATGTCATGTGATGAAGTTGTTGCTATTATTTATCCACCAAAACCTGCATTGCTTTGTTGTAAATTCCGAACAGAAATTTATCCCCATAAAAATTTACTATCTCAATAAAATAGAACTGGAGCTACATCTTTGTATATTTTCCATCTTTCTGTGTTTGTGGCTGGCTATAGGGGTTTGCACAGGGAATTATGCTTAAGGTTAACTGGCATATGCAGCTAGTATATAAACTGTACTAGTAGGGGTGGATATACATTGGACCTCAATAGTTGCAATGACTAATGTGTGCCTAATAGTAGAAGTGGTTGTACATAAAGTTGTACATAATGCCCAAGATCTTGCTTCCTACTTCATGGACAAGATTGATAAAATGCACATGAAATGTTATCCTCTTCCTCGACCAACAACCTAGTCAGTTCTTTGCCTGAACCTTTGGCACCATCTCTTCTTTTGACCCCACAAATGAAGAGGAAGTATCTACTCTCTTCTTATCTTTCTACTCTACTACCTGTCCACTTGGTCCTATACCATTACACATCAGTTGGTCCCTGTCTCCTGTGCTCATCCCAACCTTAACTAACACATGTAATCTCTCTTTTCCCGGTAGGTTTTCATTATTATTCAAGCATGCAATGATTACTATTATTCTGAAAAAACCCCAAAGAAAAACAATTCTGACCCAAACTCTGAGATTACCGTCCCATCTCCCATGTACCTTCAAGCTTCTTGAAAGACTTGCTTACACTTGCTTCACAAGGTTTCTTCCCTCACACAACCTATTGGACCCTCTTCAGGCAGGATTTTGTTCCCAACACTCCAGAAAGACTTTACTGACTAAGGTGGTCAATGATTTGATCACTGCTGAATCTAAAAGTCATTACTCACTTCAAATTCTCCTGGACCCTCCTCCTGCACTCTCTTCTCATATAAATGCTACATTCCCAAGTGTTGTCCTATGTGGGATCTTGCGCTACATATCTAATCGCTATTTCAGCATTTATTTCTCTGAATCCACATCCTCTCTGCTTCCTCTATCAGCTGGAGTACCACAAGTCTCTGTCCTAAGAACTCTGCTCTTTTCTATCTATACCACTTCTCTTGGAAAACTAATATGCTTGGATTTCAGTACCATGATACCCAAATGTATCTATCCTCTTTCTGGCATTTCATCTTGGATGTACTCACACCACCTCAAACTCAGTCTGTCAAAAAACACTCTTATATTTTCACCAGCCAAAAGAAACTACCTAACTGACAATTATATTTCTGCTGACAACGCAACAATAAATCATACCCTCAAGCTTGGTGCCTATGTGTAAGATCCATCCTTTGTTCTCCACATCCAATCTGTTTTCAAATCTTATTACATATGTCTTAGAAATATTTCCGAAATATGCACATTACTCACACAAGACACTGCAAAACTTTAATTCATCCACTCAACATCTCCTGCATTGACTATAGCATCTCCTTCCTTAGGTCTTTCCCTTACCAGACTTTCAGACCTCGTCACACCACTGCATTCAAAATAGATTCTAGGGGGTATATTTACTAAACTGCGGGTTTGAAAAAGTGGAGATGTTGCCTATAGCCAATTCTAGCTATCAACTATTTAGTACATTCTACAAAATGACAGCTAGAATCTGATTGGTTGCTAAAGGCAACATCACCATTTTTTCAAACCCGCAGTTTAGTAAATATACCCCCTAGAATCTATTTTGAATGCAGTGGTGTAATGACACGAGCTGGATATCACATTAACCAGCCTGTCCCTCATTTATTACAAAATGTGGAGCATAACAATTTGTTCTTTTTATAGCCCTGTTAATGTTCCCCAGCTCACCAGAGTGCGACTGCAGTGTCTAATTACATATGGATAAGGGGATATTGTAGCCATACCTATATAGGAGATTTTTTTCATTCTAAGCTACCCATTGTAAAAATGTATTTGTTGTTATTGCAGTAATGTTGTTATACATTGTTCACAAATTGAAGCCAGGTGGCTTATAGGTAAGAATCAAGTGGGGTCAGATCCAGGATACAGGTGAGGGGGTGAAAGCTGCATTAATTTCCCCCTTGTTTCTGAACAGGAAGTCCTGATCAGCTTTAAGCTAAACCTGGCTGAAAAAGTTTGAATGGGTTAATACTGGAAGTGTCATTTAATCTTCTTGGCCTTGCCCCATAATTAACCTTGTTTCAAAATCTCCCAACTCTACCCCTCCACTCTGGCAAGATCTGCGTCTCTCGTTCACACTCATTACCTGCCCTCATTCCCAGTTATAGGACTTATTTCAGGCTGCCTCTTTTCTCTAGCCTCCAAACCTTCAAGCATTCTCTGAAATCTCACCTCTTCAAGTAAGCTAAACCCCACTAGGCTGCTCTTCTTGATTACCACCCATCGACACAGTCCACACAAAACTTTAATACATTCTCTATTCCTCAACTACTCTCCGAGCCCACACACAAACATTGTTGTTTGACTGAATGACATAGCCCCACAAAGCACCTTTTCCATTTGCAATCTGGTTGGACCAATAAGCAATAAATAATTTTTAACCTCATGGTTAAACTCCTATTGTCCTATAGATTGTAATCTTGTAGACAGGGCCCTCTTACCTCTTTGAAAGCCTGTGTCACAACAGCTGGGATTTCGAGCCCTTAAGATATGCCTGGCTTGACTCCACTCTACCCAGAGGCCCGGAGTCTAACGAAGCAGATGGTTTTTGCCAGGGACCCCTGCAAGGAGGTGTGGGCTTTGTGGCCTCTGCCTTGCAGGTTGCAGACTTTTTAGAAAGTGCCAGGTGAGACCTGTTGGGAGAACCCAGATGTTTTAGGAGTAGGCCGGGGAGATAGCTGAGCAGGTAGCTGATGCAAGTGAATACCTAGTTAACACGAGGAGCAGTGGAGCAGAATACAATAAAAACATAGTCTGCGGACAGGCTAGTACCATTGCGGACAGTGGAGCTGGATACAATGCTGCAATGATCTGAGGATAGGCTGTTACCACTGCGGGAAGCAGAACAAGATATATTAATGTAATAGTCTGCGGACAGGTGTAACCACAGTGGAGAGTGGAGCCGGAAATAATATTGAAGTAACCTGCGGACAAATTAGTGACCACTGCACACAGTGGAGCAGACTACAGAGCTGCAATGTTCTGCGAACAGGTGATTGACAGGCCAATGAATGAGAGGCAGAAATTATAAAAGAAATCGGGACTACGAATCCAAGATGTTGGGCAAGAGCAGGGAATCTTAGCACTGAAGAGGACAGTATCAGGGAGCAGGTAAGACTATGGAATATGCTGGTGCTATATACATAAATGTTAATAATAATAATATAATAATAATAACAATAATAATAATAATAATAATAATAATAATAATAATGTCTTTATACGGAAGCTAATGGATTATTAGCTTGTATACATTAAATCAGATTTTGCAGTAACAATATTTGTGCATGTATTTAAAGGTATAATAACTTCTATAGGTAGCTTTGCTATGCTGCATGCCTCTTTACCCTCACAAGTTTCATTATTCCATCTTACCTTTTTCCTCTACAATGGAGCTAACTGTCACAGGTGCAGGCAGACAACTGCTGAGGAGCGCTATGCCTAAAGGCAGTTCATAAAAAGGAGGCTTACGGTGGCTCACATCACTGTAAAGGGGCCAAGACCTTCTTCATTCAAACTTAGTAGTGCTTAGTAGTGCTCTAGTCATACTTGCCAACTCTCCCTGAATGTCAGGGAGACTTCCTGAAATAGGGGTGATCTCCCTCACTCCCTGAAACGTCTGGCATTCTCCCTGATGCTGAGCCAGTGCAAGACATGGTTTGCTTCGCCATCTGTGGCATGATGACACAGTTCATAAATTGTGTCCTATGTTCATGTATAGATGCCTGTGGAGGTGGTCATTTTTATGGAGACCAAGATTTAATCAAAGACTGACAGGTAAGACAAATGAGAAGGAAATGAGAAAATAGACAAAATAGAAGGAAATGAGCTTAAGTTATATCAGACTGGGGATGATGATTTGGCATTATGGCAGGGGAGCCCCATGCTGCAGGTCTCTCTGCTATAGTGACCCCCAGCCTGGGCAAAGCCTAGTGCTGGTAATAGTAAGAGCAGGGAAGACCCCACTCTTTTTGTGCCCCCAATATTGCCTATGCTGGCAGCACTAGGGTTGGTTAAGCTGGGTTTTGTGTGTGTGTGTGTGTGTGTGTGTGTGTGTGTGTGTGTGTGTGTGTGTGTGTGGAGGGGGGGTACCATTTTTTTTTTACATTTCTTGACTTTTTTTTCATGCATTACCATTCTAAATATAGTGATCTAGGTCGACATTTTGACTGTTGACTTTACAATCCTGTACATACTTTACATGTCGACATTTTAAAATTTGAACATGTAGACATTATGACTGTCATCATTATAATTGTGTCAACGTCATGACTGTAGACAATTTTGGTGCACATATTTTCACTGTTGACTTTTCATACCCAACCCATATTAAAATACCTGAACTGAGGGGCTTGCTGAGTGGTCGAATAAACTATAAAGTAACAATTGTTTCAAAATGCTTGTTAAATAATCATAAGTGTATATGAGTGGGTGATCAGACTCAGAAACACTTTACATCTTATAGTACATCTATTCTCTTGTGGCATTTCCAATTTAAAGTATAATGGGAGTCAAGCATGGATTGTGGACCTCTGTGTGACATCATTATTCTGAGCAAAACTCCTTTGACTTTGGATGTGCACACAAATTTTGACTGGTGTGCTTTGTGTGCCAGTGTGGCAATTACTCCCTGTCTGGACGTGATGGGAGTGTTTCAAAACCAAACATATTACATGAAGCACGTGTTTATGTTTGTTTATTTTTTTAAAACATTTTTCAAGGGAGTTAAGTTAACACGAACATGTTTTTTAGAAAGACTACAGTAAATCAGCTCAGAAAGAGGGGGGTAGTGTCCTCTAAAACAGAAGTAGAGACCAAGAGGAAGTTTTGAAAAATATTTTATATAAAACACTCTTAATTATATAACCAATGTGGTTATAACTAAACTAATAATAATTTTCATACTGGAAAAATAGATAATTTATTTTATTAAAGCTAGAATTAATTAATACACCATTAAATAAATAACAGCAAGAAAACCTGGTCGCTAAATGAATAAGGCTAATCTCAAGAAAAAAACTAATAATATTGGGCCATTAATTGAATTGGCACAATCAACAGGTAGTGATAAAGATAATTCACCAGACCTTCTCCTTTCAAACTCAATGGTGCAAGATAAACCATGACAAGAGAAAGTGAGCTTGAGTGAGGAGATTGCTGTGTATCCATTAGGAATATAATGTTTATGCTGTTATTGCAAAATACTTGTAGCATGCGTCTTGATGTATATTTTAGTATACTGGTGAGGGGATCTGAAAACGTAACAGGACTTTCACTGTATAAGACCAAATAGCAGTAGTATTACATAGTAAGTTAGTAATGTGTAGTGTTTTTTTTCATGATGTGCACTAATGGAAACTCAAAAGTGTTCCAGGGTGGATATAAATAAAAAAATAGTGTTTCAGAGAGTGAATGTAAAGACTATCCAGAGTGAGGGCGTATAGGTTGAGCACTGCCCCAACTTTGTGTCCTGCATCTCCAATGGAGCAAATGGAGAGGCCTTCCCAAAGGTAGAACTTGGCATTGCTGGGTCCCAGAGTAAACTGTAAAGAGCAATGTTATAATAACCCTATACATGCTGTCACTTACTTACAAACTGCTAGCTACTATCAAAGCACAGTCATTAGTATACCATTGCAGCTGTGTCAATGTATATAAGATAAGTAACAAATGCCCCCTTCAAGCAGCTGGTCAAGTGTCAGCCATTGGCTTGCAGGATTAGCTTCATGACCCAATTAGACTATAATACCTATATCACTGTTCACAGCTATTGATAAGCCTTTAGAACTGGACTAGTTGAGGTCTTCACATATAGCAGCCACCTTTCTCATAGAACTATATACGTTTGCCGGTACTCGGATGCCCACAGGACTTCTCTCTACAGTAGTAGAGGCTTACCAGGATAACCGCGGCACAGGATAGAGTAACTGGAGGCAGAGGCCGAAGCCAGGCCTGGGTCATGGGTCCATAGCCAAAAGAAGGTCCAGGGTACAGGATGGAGGTCAGGGCTGCCAGCAGTCAAGCAGGTCAAAAATTCAAGCAAAGGTCAAGGTCACAGACAGAGAAGCAAAATGCAATATCCAAGCAAAAAGTCAGGGCAACAGACAAACAGGCAAGGTCCTAAAGTTCAGACAAGGTCACAACAGAAAATCAATCAGGAATGTCAGGAGACAAGCAGGTCATCAACACACAGGCAGTGAATGCTATAACTGGCAGGCAGGCTAAGCGCTCCCTCCCTTAAATACATGAAAGGACCAATCACAGAAAGGGAAGCTCAGCAGGATGAATTAGTCCCAGCAGGAATATGATTAATTAAATAAAGTTATGCACGCGCCCCGATGCCCAACCGAATGGGTCACGGCGGTGAAATGAAGAGCATCCCAGACATCACCATGGCAACGAGAACCGGACGTGGCGCCCCGGTCATCATGACGATGGCTGGGACGTAGCCAGGGAGCAGGAGTGAGTCGAGGCGGCTCGTGACAATCACATTCTGTCCAATGCTTCAATACTCAATATTGTACTACCGTGCAGGGTAAGTCTCTGTGTGTGGGGCCTCTAGTGTTGCTTTAGGCTTTTGCTGTATCTGACACTGCAGTCCTCTAGCGATTGGATCGCGCATCAATTGCCCAGGAAGCCAGCAATCTCTATATGGTATCACATGCTGTTACTGTTTGCTTTGGCTATGCTAGGAGATCTCCGGCGGGACATGCACCTCTGCCATCCTCATACTTCTCAGAAAGTAAGAAGATGGAGAATGGAAGAAGATGAGTACTCTGCATTAGCTTTTTAGCTCATCTCCCAACAGCCACTGTTGTTTTGGGACTGAAGAAACATGTAGTCTTTTCTCAACTATAAATCCAGGAATGTCTTGTAAGGTCACCAGGGGCAGATCAAGGATCTGCCTGTCTAATAACTCCTAGTATGATAGGGATACATTAAGCAACCCTGGGTTACAGATGACTTTGCAGATAGATTTCAAAATATTGCAAAACATTTAGAGACCAAATTACTGCAGACAATAGGAAAATTGTCAGTGAATGAGTATAGTGGTAGTAATTATTAATTTTGTTATAGGTGGGAGCTTTTTATTTAATTTATAGTGTTGTCTATTGAGAAGGAAGTGTATTATCTGCATGTATAATGTTATTATGTAGATTAGTAGGGGGAACAGCAAGTGGCAACAGGAAATTTATATTTTACCAAAGAGGAGGCTATTGCTTCTGTTTACTGGCCACAAATAGTATGGAGGAGGTACATGTTGCCTCTGTCTTCAGCTACTGAACAACTAACTACTTCTGGGGGTAAATGTAACAAGCTTTGAGTTTTTCAGCGATTTAAAATCGCTACAATTGCGGGAGATAACTGGTGGTTTGCAGTGCAAAATCGCCATAAGTATTAACCAGTGATTTTGACTTTCCTAAATCCAATCTCTGGCAATTTGTGTCCATTTTATCTCTCCCATGTTATAGTCAAACTCGCAGGAAATTAAACACAAACTCGCCTAAGTTTGAATTCAAAATCGCCAGATACAACACACTGCTTTCTATAGGCAAGATTGGCAAACACATCACTGTTACACTGCAGGGCAATGTTAATATAACAGGACAATGCAATGAAAGTTTAATTAAGCCATCTTTTTTATTGTAGAAATGATTATGAATTTTCTTATGGTGGACAATTTATTTTAAAAATAAATTAGTGGCCCAAAGGTAATTATGGATTAAATGTAAGTGTTTTTTTGCTTTTTTTTTTTACTAAAGTGTCTTACTATTTCCTCAGCAGTGGTGCAATATTTATATTTTTATGATATGTCAACACTTAAAATTTCCTGATGTGTCACCATTAAAAGTACAGACTTGTGACACTACAAGTGCTCATGTGCATGCTGAGACTTGTAGTGCCACAAATCTGTACTTTTAATGAGATTTTAAGTGTTGATATATCATAAAAATAGAAATATTGCCCCACTGCTTATGACATAGTAAGTCTATGTAATAAAAAATAAATAAAAAAAAATACTTGCATTTAATCCACAATTCTTATATTATTTAATAATAACATAATCATAATTTGGGCCCTTAATTTATTCTTAAAATAAATTGTCCCCTGTAATAATTTTTGCCCCTCTACCACAAAAATATGGCTTATTTAAACTCCCATTGTGCTTCCTTTTATGCTAACATTGTCCAGCAGTGTAACAGTGATGTGTTTGCCAATTTCGCCTATAGAAAGCAGCGTGTTGTATCTGGCGATTTTGAATTCAAACTCAGGTAAGCTTGCAAAACCGCAGCTTCATACATTTGGCGATTTGTATAGCTAGAGTGATAAATAATCTGTGCTGCGATTTGTAGCGATTTTGAAAATGGCGATTTTGAAAGAAACACATCTCTGGGGATTTTACATCAACTTGCTGGTTAATAAATCCGTGATTTTAAACTAACCTGAGAAAATCGCTGGAAATTCAAAATTCATCATCATCATCACCATTTATTTAGATAGCACCATTGATTCCGCAGCGCTGTACAGAGAACTCATTCACATCAGTCCCTGCCCCATTGGAGCTTACAGTCTAAATTCCCTAACATACACACACACACACAGAAAGGGAGAGAGAGACTAGGGTCAATTTTGATAGCAGCCAATTAACCAACCAGTATGTTTTTGGACTGTGGGAGGAAACCGGAGTACCCGGAGGAAACCCACGCAAACACGGGGAGAACATACAAACTCCACACAGATAAGGCCATGGTCGGGAATTGAACTCATGACCCCAGTGCTGTGAGGCAGAAGTGCTAACCACTTAGCCACCGTGCATCTTCATACTTTGACCCCCTGGCCTTGGACATCCAATATGTGGTGCTGGAAGCCTTGTGGAGAAGTTAATAAATTTCCTTGACAAGGAGGTTGGGGTCCATCAGATATAGAACCAGACAGTTTCAAAATTTCTCCCACATTCTGGATTTGTATCTGAAAAAAAAGGAAAAGTGCTTCTTTCCTGGTCTACTAGTAGCCGTACTCCACAGTACACCCACCACATAGGATGAAACAACATAAAGATTCAAAGTTATCCAACAGTGCAGAACCCATTTAATGACCTGAAATGTAAGGTGTACATATCTGTAGATGACACAAAACTATGCAAGGTTCTTACCTATGAGTTAGACAGTAACTCAGTAGTTATGGACAAAATGACAAGTTGTACAAGGCAATGACAGATAAAGTTTATAATGGATAAATATAAGATAACTGGGTAGGCTGTGGTTACAATGATGCTACTTATACATACAATGGAATACAACAGAAGTAGTTGGAGATAGAAAAAGAAATAGGAAAATGCTCTTCTAGTACTAGGCAGATGCTCTCATCCTAGCACACATAAAATGGGAATATATGCATGAGAAGCAAGCACAGTGTTATTGTTGTGTATGTCATTGGTTAGATCACTTTGTGAATATGGGGTTCACTTTTGGGCACCTATCTTTGTCAAAGATATAGGACAGGGGTATCAAATTGCCAGCTTGTGGATTTCAACCTCCATATACTCTGTTATATTATTTATTTATAATAGTATCTGTCCTACAAACATGGTAAATGAGAATTAATGAGAGTTCAGAGGTGGGTAGCCTCATTAATATAGTGTATAGCAAAGAGCACAATTTAGATTTGAGCTAATCAATATGTACAAATATATTCAATAACCATTTTGTCATATCATGGCATGTGCTGGTAACAAAGGGCATCCACTGCAAGGAAAGATGCTTTCACCATAAGCATAGACAAGTGTAAGGATTGTTAGGCCGTGAAATTCACAATCCAGGGAGGTGCTACTGGCAGATTGCTTAATGTGTAGAGGACCAACATTTGGCACACAATATAAAAGGCACAGTTATTGTTTTAGTTTTACCTTTAAGCAAAAACTAAGGTATGGGGAGCACAACCTCCATTGCTGTATCTTTCTTTCCTTTCCAGTTGAGATATGCAGACCTCAACACACAACTCTGCCCCCACTCTCCCATATGCAGATCTGTGGTGTGTGATTTGTAAAGAACATAATTAGGACTGATTGATCCAGGGAATTAATGTCGTTGCCATTTAACGGTCAGCAAGGATTTTTTTCCCCATGAGGACCGCTAGCTGCTGCTTTTTTTCCATTCCTTGGATTAAAGGTTAGAAAACTGAACTTAATGGAGTTTTTCCCCACATTGTAACTATGTAGGTATATGTTAAGCAGTGACTAAAAAGTTTAGGATTGTTGAAGAGACTGTATAGCTAAACATTTCCATGTCTTACCTCCTGTATATTCCTCATTAAGTGGAAGCCGAGACATATTTTTGTAATGTATCCCATGAAGTCGCTGAGTGATGTGAGAGTGGAAACTGGAGCCAAAATCCCTGAGATGATTTCCATTAAGCTCCCTATAAATCCGCATTCCCTTATGGTTCCCAACCCTGCCCCAAGTGTGAGAATGTCCCTGCTCACCCGCTTCCTCTGTGTGGGTGACATGCGTGAGTTATAGCTGCGTTATTCAACACTCGGCAGGGAAATAAGAAAAATAGTATATTAATTACACTTACCCTCATTCTTGTGCTGACATAATATCCTTTTCAGAGGGATTTGAAAGGAAAGTTTAAACCTAGTCCCCTTGGATCTTATTAAAATGCAAAATCTGGAGAGGTAGATATATAGTAATTGGTTTATTTAAAGAAAGTGGGACTTTTCATGTATTTCAAAGTGCATTCTGTTGTTGGCTCCTTGGTCCCTGCAATGCTTTCATTGCCAGATTCTGAATTTAAAGAACTCCTGGCCATCTGGAAATCCTGCATAAAAATTTTTAAACATATATGTATTAGCAAAACACTCAAGAGAAGGGCCCTCAGCACTTTAGGGGGTAAATGTATTAAGCAGCGGATTCATCATATCGCCGATATTCAGCGATTAGGTTGGCCATATTTAAAACAGCAATTTTAGTAAATACAAAACCCTGCATATTTTGCCTTTAATAAATTTTCTGTTTTAAATATAACTGCCCCAATCGCCAAATATCCGCAATTTGATGGATCCGCTGCTTTGTACATTTACCCCAAAGTATCAGTATGCTGTTAACTGTCATATACAATTACAGGTACATTGCTATACAGTCATGGCCAAAAGTTTTGAGAATGACACAAATACTGGTTTTCACAAACTTTGCTGCTTCAGTGTAGACCTTTTTGTCAGATGTTGCTATGGTATATTGAAGTAAAATTACAAGCATTTCATAAGTGTCAAAGGCTTTTATTGACAATTACATTAAGTTTATGCAAAGAGTCAATATTTGCAGTATTGATTCCTCTTTTTGAAGACCTCTGCAATTCGCCCTGGCATGTTGTCAATCAACTTCTGTGTCACATACTGACTGATGGCTGCCCATTCTTACCTAATCTTTGCTTGGAGTTTGTCAGAATTTGTGGGTTTTTGTTTGTCCACCCGCCTCTTGAGGATTGACCACAAGTTCTCAATGGGATTAAGGTCCGGGGAGTTTTCTGGCCAAGGACCCAAAATTTCGATGTTTTGATCCCCGGGCCACTTAGTTATCACTTTTGCCTCATGGCAAGGTGCTCCATCATGCTGGAAAAGGCATTGTTCGTCACCAAACTGTTCTTGGATGGTTGGGAGAAGTTACTCTTGGAGGATGTTTTGGTTCAATTTTTTATTCATGGCTGTGTTCTTAGGCAAAATTGTGAGTGAGCCCACTTCCTTGGCTAAGAAACAACCCCACACATGAATGGTCTCAGGATGCTTTACTGTTGGCATGACACAGGACTGATGGTAGCGCTTACTTTTCCTTCTCTGTGCAAGCATTTTTCCAGATGCCCCAAACAATCTGAAAGGGGATTCATCAGAGAAAATGACTTTACCCCAGTCCTCAGCAGTCCAACCCCTGTACCTTTTGCAGAATATCAGTCTGTCCCTGATGTTTTTCCTGGAGAGAAGTGGCTACTTTGCTGGCTTTCTTGACACCAGGCCATCCTCCAAAAGTCTTCGCCTCATTGTGCGTGCAGATGCACTCACACCTGCCTGCTGCCATTCCTGAGCAAGCTCTGCACTGGTGGTGCCCCGACCCAGTAGCTGAATCAACTTTAGTAGACAGTCCTGGCACTTGCTGGACCCTGAAGCCTTCTTCATGTCACGGGCACTAGGAGTCTTGCCCAGGATTTCACCAGATGACTGGGTTTACCAGAGTAGTGAAGTTCTCACAACGGTCCTCTGGTAGCGGGGTGACTAGCGGAACAGATATCACAGCAGATGGAGAGAGAATGCCAATAAATAATAGGAAAGTCAGTGACTTGCAGCAATCTTTGGTCAATGAATCAGCGTCTAGCTGATATAGTGGAAAGGCAGATTTGAACACGGAGATCAGGATGGACGTGAGTAGATGCAGGGAGGTAGCAGGGAAGTCAGTGGTCTGCGTACAGCAAGTTGTACCACTGCTTAAGGTGAAAAGACTTGTCCAGGTGCAGGTAGGTAGCGGGGAAGTCAGTGGTCTGCGTATTGCAAGTTGTACCACTGCTTATGGTGAGAAGACTTGTCCAGGTGCATGTAGGTAGCGGGGAAGTCAGTGGTCTGCGTATAGCAAATTGTACCACTGCTTAATAGGTGAGGATGTGTACAAGTGTTGATGAGTGGAAGCATACAAAGATAATAGGATGCAGACACTGAGAGCACAGAGGAACTTGATCCCAATAGGTATGCAGCGTATTCAACAAAGTCTATATAACGGTATGTGTGGCGCTGCTTGGTAGAGACTTGCTCAGCACAGATATGCAGGCCAATAATGGATAGTCAATCACAGTTATGCATATAACGACTGAGTAGTACGGTTAATTCCAAACAGATATGCAGCGTAACAATAACAGTCTATAGCGGGTATGGATACCGCTGCTGAGAGTGGAAACTTGTCCTAGCGGATATGCAGAGTAAACGTAGAAAGTCAATAACAGATAGGCATACCGCTATTCAGTAGAACAGTCTGTCCACAGGGAGATGCAGGAACTGCAGAGACGCTGGACGGCAGAGACGAGTGTAGGAACCACAGGTGAGTAGATCCGGTATTTAGAGTCCAGCTGAGGACACAGGCAGGTAACAGGAGACTGTAGCAGGTATGGAAACCAGCGATGAGTAGCACAGGGAATCCACAGGAACTGAAGACACTAGTAGTACACAGGAGATAGTAGCGAGTATGGAAACCAGCGATGAGTAGATCAGGAATCAGCAGGAAACTGAAGACACTAGTAGAACACAGGGAACACCTTCAGAGACTCACAGGGAATGAGACTCCAAGATCAGGCAATGAGGCAATGCACACAGGTGCCTTAAATAGGGAGTTGCCTGATCAACCAATTTGGATTAAAAGCAACAGTCACAAGAGTTCTTGGGAGCTGCGCATGCGCAGTCCATTAGGATGGCGGACGGCCGCGGTTTAGGACAGGTGCCGGCAGGAAGGCTAGGGAGCCACGCACCAGCGCAGAGGCACTCACGGTCCGGTGAGTGACACTTCACAACTGTTGAACCGCTCTCCTTGAAGTTCTTGATGATCCGATAAATAGTTGATTTAGGTGAATTCTTACTAGCAGCAATATCCTTGCCTGTGAAGCCCTTTTTGTGCAAAGCAATGATGACTGCACATGTTTCCTTGCAGATAGCTATGGTTAACAGAGGAAGAACAATGGATTCAAGCACCCACCCTCCTTTTAAAGCTTCCAGTCTGTTATTCTGACTCAATCAGCATGACAGAGTTATCTCTAACCTTGTCCTCGTCAACACTCTCACATGTGTTAATGAGAGAATCAATTACCTGATGTCAGCTGGTCCTTTTGTGGCAGGGCTGAAATGCAGTGGAAATGTTGTTTTTAGGATAAAGTTAATTGTCATGGCAAAGAGGGACTTTGAAATTAATTGCAATTCATCTGATCACTCTTCATGACATTCTGGAGTATATGCAAATTGCCATCATAAAAACTGAAGCAGCAGACATTGTGAAAAATAATATTTGTGTCATTCTCAAAACTTTTGGCCATGACTGTATAGTGAAAGTATTGTCTTATTTCTGATGACAGCAATGCTGTATCTAACCGTCCCTATAGTTATGTAAATTGTTTTACATTTAAGCCAATTGCTTGAATGGGGAAGGGCCCTCAACACTTCAGGGGGTAGATGTATTAAGCGGCAATTTCACAGATCCGCTGCTTAATACATTTACCCCCAAGTATCAGATGGCATCTGCATGCTACTCACTGTCATTTACAATGACAGATAGATTGCTATATATTGCAAATATTCTCTTATTTCTGATGACAACAATGCTGTATCTAACGGTCCCTATGTAAATTGTTTTACTTTTTCAGAGGTTTGACAATTGCTTGAATGTGGAAAGAAGGGTGACCGTTTTGAATTATTTCTTGCCACTCCAAAAGTGAAATATATTTTTTTAATTTTTACTACTGTTCTTTTTATGGTTCTGACACTATATTTAGGGATGAAAAAAAATATTATTGTGCTACAAAGGGAACCTCAAAATTGAATACTCTGAAAGTCAGTGAATTAGAGCGAAAACGCCGGAAAAAATTCAGAATTCAGAATAGATTTGTGTTTTGAAATGTTGTTTTTGGTCTAAAAAAAATGATGAGAGATGTCATATATTAAGCACATTTACACTTGATACAGCTTTGTATATACTTCAACCATATTTTTGCTGCTTTGTTTGAACCGATAATAGAAGTGTTATTATTGAATTTACTGAAAACAGAGCCATCTAAGTAGCCAGACACTCCCTTATCTCTGTTACAACAAGGTTCCTCATTAAGGGAATTTGACAGTTAAATATATTAGGGGTTGTTTTATCACTCATCATCATTGCATGCAATATTGGTTGACATATGTGTCTAGCGCAGGCCCAGGTGTTAGGCAGCAGCATATGTGTTCTATGAAAAGACCAAAGTGTAGGCACAGTGGGGACATTCAGCATTACCAACCAGCTCCCCCAATGTGCTATTTGTAGAGATGTTCACTGATCCTCGTGTTCTGGTTTTGGTTTTGGATCTGGATTAACTTTGTGTTTTGGTTTTGGTTTTAGCAAAACCGCCCTTGCGTGTTTTGGTTTTTTGTTTTGGATACACGGAGGTGATTATATGCCTGTATTATATCACTCCCATTAATACCATCTCAATATTGGAGGACATATCAGACCGGTCTGTATACATTTACTACTCCGCTTTTTATGCGCCTGCTGATATTATAGACGAGTCCTAAGAGGATTTGGGAGTCTGCTTTTCTTTGTCATCTATGGACAATTGCACTTGCTATATTTTGATTGCTCGGTTATTTGACTAATATATATTTTTGTACTACATTTGTGTCAGTGCCTATACCAGTGTTACTTATTGTGATATATTTTAAACAGTTTTTTATTAAAATATCTATTGTAGTCAACTGAACTTTGCCGCAGTTTCAACATTTTTATTGTTCATATTTATTACACGGTTGCGCTGGATTAGTCTCCCTTTTTATATCTATTTTTGTTTTGGATCCCTATTTTTTTCTAAAATCCCTATTTGTTTTGCTAAAATCACATAATTTAGCTTTTTCCCCCTACATTATTATTAACCTCAATAACACTAATTTCAAGTCATTTGCAGTCAAGTTTGACCACTTCACAGGACACAATATTATTTTCCTACACTTTCAAACAAAGCCTGCAGCAGTTCTCACCAGTGATAAGAAGAAGGCCATTGTCATGCTTGGGCATAAGACCAAAAATCCACCTTTTATGTGTGGAATTATTTTTACATAAATCCTGGCAACAGTTGTCTAGCCATTTGTAGCATTGCAAAGCCACAGTCAGTAGAGGTAGCGTCCTTAACCATCTAGGAAACTCATCCATGTTATGTCATTTAAAGCGAGTTCATGGAAAGTTTGTGTGAAAATCAGAAATAAAAAAATAGCAACAAGCAGTCCAGCATCAGCTACTTACCTTCTCTCGGCTAGATCCCAGCACCTGCAATCTACACCCCCAACACCTTGATTTAATAATGCCGTACATTAGGGAAGACAAGGACATACATAAATCATATATATGTAAACAAGAACAGATAAGGCAGACAAAATAATGGAGACATAAAAACAAAGGGTATGAAGGACCCTGCTCATTAGAGAGCTTACATTCTAAAGGGAAGAGGGCACAGCTGAAACAAGAGGAGCGAGTGTGGCTCAGAGTGGAGATTGGAATAGTTGTGAGGGTGCACTAGTGTGAATAGTATTATCGAGGATAAGGTCACCTCTAAAAAGAGATGGGTTTTCAAGGAGCATCTAAAGATTTGTAGGCTGTGTGAAAGTCTGATTGAGCATGGTAGGGAATTCCATAAGTGGGGAGCAGCACAGGAGAAGTTTTGAAGGCGGGAGTGAGAGGTGGCTATCAAAGACGAGAGAAGGAGCAGGTCAGAGGTAATACCGCTGACAACCGTTTGAAAAACTAAGGGATGTCATTGCAACATGGCTTACCCTGCTTGGACTCTCCTGAGGATATGTGATTTCTGATAATGCCACCAATATTGATAGAGCATTACAGCGGGGGAAATTCCATCACATTCCCTGTTTGGTCACACAATCAACTTGGTGGTACAGAACTTTTTAAAAAATGACATGCAGGAGATGCTGTCTGTGTCCCGAAATATATTGGGTCATTTTCGGGATTCTGCAACAGCATGTAGGAGAATGCAGCAGCTGCAAGAAGAATAGAATTTAGGGGGAATGTACTTTAGTCCAGCACAGTGGAGAATACTTTCCGTGTTGTGCAAGGTGCTGAAACCACTCGAAGTAGTCACCTGTGAAGAGAGTGCAGACACTGTTAGCATATGAGTCAAGTGATTCCCCTAATTTGACTTTTTGAAAAGCAGCAAGAGAAATTGAAGGAGGAAATTAAACAAAGCAATTCCGCTAATTATGTTGCACTTGTAGATTAAGTACTTCATTTGCTTGGCCAGGATCCAAGAATTATCAACATCTTGAAATCGGGTCATTGCATTTTGGCAACTGTGCTTGATCCTAGATTTAAGAGCTATGTCTTCTCTTTCTTTCCAGCTGACCCAGATCTCAAGAGATGCAATAAACTCCTGGTCAGCAAGGTGACAACTCAAGTGGTACATGACACAATGACGTCTCCTCCTTCAGTTGCTCTGGAAATTGCTGCTAAGTAAAAACTTAGCTTTCCCAAGACACCCAGTGGTGATGCAGATGAGTCAGCACAACATTTTGACATTTGGTTTGGTCTAAAAGAATTGCCCAAAAATCATGACAGCTCTTGCGTAAAATGTACTACAAATTCCATGAGGAAGGCCATTACATCAATGTGCACAGACTTCTGTGATGGTGGATTCCAGCGGGAATGAATTAGTATTGTTTGAGGATGATGTACACACTGATGAGGGTGAAGATGATGACAGTGTAGATTGCATGTGCTGAGATCTAGCTGAGAGACGGGAGATAGATGATGCTAGTATGCCTGGTAATATTTTGGGTAGAATGGCATCTTGTCAATTTTATCTTTTTCTACAGTAAACTTTCACCTTTATTAGAGAGGTGCTTTTTCTTTTAAAAGGTACAAGCTTTTTATTTACATTTTTGTTTTCCTGACTTAAAACCACTAGGCACTTGAACATAGGCTTTAGCGCATGAGGTAGAGGGATTAGTATCATCATGTCTGAGACTGGAGAGTGGCAAGAACAATGTCACCCTCCTGTTTCTGTATGAGCTATGGCACAGTAGAATGTCACTGGAGACTTTTAAGAACACTGACAGCGCTATTACAATTTCTGTTTCAGCACTGAACCCTGTCACCTCTCTTGTTTCTGAGTGAGCTATGGTACAGTAAAATGTAACCTTAGACCAAGACTACCAGCCCTATTAATTCTATTTCAGCAATGACAATTAGCAATGGAGCAATAGAGCTCTCATGAATATCACTGGAGACTTTGAAGAACACTGCTACCCCTCCTATTTCTTTTCTACCTATGACGCTGCCCAACTGCACTAGAGACTGCCAAGAACTGTGCTACCCCTTCTGTGTCCCTCTGTGAAATGGTGCTGGATTGCCGTGGAGGGCGGTACTTACAGAATCCAAAACTCGCGAGATCCGAAGACGTAACAACGACATTTTGCCTTGTTTTCAATCACGAGGGCGCGCGAAAGTACCGAGCTACTCGGATCTGCTAAGTTCGGGTGTGTTCGGTTCTCGTAGAACCGAGCCTGAGCATCTCTAGTTATTTGTACAACCTAGGAGCTTGTCTATAGTGAGGCAAACCGAGACAGCAAGTTTTGAGGGCCAACAAAATATAAAGGATATATATTATATATTTCATATATTTAAAAATGATAAAACTATACTATTTGTGTTTTTTTATAGTATGCACTATATATCAATGTTTAGAATAATTTATATAATCTAAGAGAGGGGCACTTTTTCAGTTTCCGCATCAGACAGAAGAATGACCACCCCTAGCACAATCAGTTTGGAATGTAACAAGTTAAATCTCACAGAATTGTTTGAAACTTTATCTGTGCAATATATAGCACGTCATTGGCATTCCATATTTCTTATTTTGCTCATATATAGAATTGGCTGGACATGCAAAACACATTCTATGCATTAAAGAATCAGATTAAGGAAATGCTTACTTTTTGTCTTCACTTATGCTTCTTTCATTCACACTTTTCATTATTGCCCATAGATTACATGCAGTGTGTCTGTATGAAAACCTATTCGAAAGCAGATTTATGGTCTCCCTATAAAATGTTATACTTATCTAGCAATTCCAGCAATTCCACCACTCAGCTGCAGCCTACATGAAAATGATTTAGAAGGTTTGAAGGTCTGTGTTTCCAAACAGCTGTCTGGCTCCTTGTTACACTGGAATATGCTATATGTTACACCACATTATTGTCAGGCCAGGATTTGTGGAAAGACCCCATAGAAACAAGCCTAAGGCAGCATAATTGTATGGCTGGCAGACTGTCCCTTAAGTTCCCTTATTTCTAAAATTGTATTTCTTATTTGAATTTTATTTATATCTAATATATATCCATCATGTCGTGGGGGACATATGCCTTCTATCATCATCATCACCATTTATTTATATAACGCCACAGATTCCTTAGCGCTGTACAAAGAACTCACTCACATCAGTCCCTGCCCCATTGGAGCTTACAGTCTAAATTCCCTAACACATACAAACACACAGACAGACACACAGACTAGGGTCAATTTTGTTAGCAGCCAATTAACCTACCAGTATGTTTTTGGAGTGTGGGAGGAAACCGGAGCACCCGGAGGAAACCCACGCAAACACGGGGAGAACATACAAACTCCTCACAGATAAAGCCATAGTCGGGAAAAGAACTCATGACCCCAGTGCTGTAAGGCAGAAGTGCTAACCACTTAGCCACTGTGCTGCCCATTTCTATCTTAAGTCCATGATTACAATAACTTTATTTCTTTTTATGAAAATGGGAAATAGTAGAGTTTATAGTTCTATTCCAAATTGGCCTAGGGATAGAGAACATTTAAATCCTGGACTGATTATAGTACTAGGTTCCAGTATAATATTGGCTGCAGGTTGGGAGCAGGTGGATGAGTGGTGTGCAATTTCTGGAAATTCTGCTGTTTAGAAGATACTCTCCCACTGCCACCTTGGTATTTGTCTATTCCCCTGCCATGGCTGGCAAAAGAATTTATAATCTCCGCACTGCTGACAGTTTTATGTTGGTAGCAGCTTGATGATTGGCTGGGTCTTCCTATACTTCTCAGAGGAGCAGTCTTGTAATGCAAGCTGAGTCTGATTAGAGAATCAGACTATTCTATATGCCCAAGAGACCAATCTTGCATGCAAGAGTCGGGATAGGAGATTATAACTAGCAGCCTGTATAAGTGGTAGATACTTAGTTCTGTAGAGGTAAATGGGATGTGCTGAGAGAACCTAGCAAGCTGAAGGAGCACAATTGAATGAAAGCTGGCTTAAGCACTCAGAAAGACTGCTAGGAGACAAATGTGATAGTTCAAGAAAATCTATTCACTCTGCCAACTTGCAGCTTAGAAGAGATGGAGAACCAAAGTCAGACTTTTTTTCCCAGGAGTGTCCATTTAGAGCATGGGAGTACAAAGAACTGTCCAAAGAAGCCGAAATATACCATCTGATCTCCTATCAGTTTTACCCCAGAAGAGATCTTCTTACTTTCCCTCCCGCCTGCATTACAAAACTTCAGAAAAATATAACAAAAAAAAGTAAATTTGGTCTTGTCATTATGTTGCATTAAGTTTCAATGTCTGAAAAAGTTTCAAGACCTAATTCCATATTGAAGATCTTCAACTGGTAACAAGCATCTTATTTACCTTTGTCTAGTGACAGAAGCCTAATCAGAAGTGGGTCATATAATAGGCTATCATAATGTTGAAAAAATACTAGGGATATTCACTGATCACCGTGTTTTGGTTTTGTTTTGGATCTGTATTAACTTCATGTTTTGTCTATCGCAAAACCGACCTCACATGTTTTGGTTTTGGTTTTGGATCTGTATTTATTTGAAAAATTGCTAAAAATATGCTAAAATCAAATAATTTGGCTCTTTTTTGTTCCTACTGTGAAAAGCGTGCAAACAGATGGCTTCTCACACCGGATTTGCTGAAGCACTTTGACGTTTATTTACTTGTCAGGATGGATAAACAGTCTTGGCAGTGTCTTCAGCAATCAATAAAACATTCACAGAAATAAACATAGTCCCATAACCCTAAACACTGGCTATCATAGTTAGGTCCCTAACTAGTCACTGGCCACTTTGTGGCAGCAGTCACCCACCCACAACACAAGATAGCTATTTATGCCTCCTCCCCAGTACTACTCTAGCTGATTCCTTGATTGTTTAGACCCAGGTGCTCCACCTGGTCTCCTGTGCTGTGTATGTGTATGTGTTGGTGCAGATTTAACGCCCTCTGCACCTATAGGCTGTGGTTTCCCAGGGAAAGCACCACACTTTCCTCTAGTAGAAGGTGGCAAAGTATCCCAATTGCCACACTACATTATTATTAATCTCAATAACACTAATTTACAGTCAATTTTCACCACCTCACAGGTCACAATATTATTTTCATACAGTTTCGCCCAAAGACTGCAGTGAACTGGCTGGATAGTAAGCAACAGAGCAAAGACACAAACTCACGGCAGTTTATAGCAAATCTAGGAAACATTGCCACACAGCAATGACAGAAAAGAAAAGTAGTGTAGGATGTAATTGTCCTTGGGTTCTCTCATCCCCCCTTATGTTGGATATTAAAATGGACATGTACATTTTAACAAGCCAAACACTTCAGTAACAAGGAGTACCACTTTTGTGGCTGAATTGCTTGGTTTGTTTGGGCCCTCACAAAACAAGCTAACAATGGCTTTAAGGCAGCTAAGCTAACGGTGCTGTCAATGAGCTCTAAGACTGCAGCGAGATGGCTGGTTACTAATCAACAGAGCAACGGCACAAACACACAGCAGTTCATAGCACATCTAGGAAACATTGCCACACAGCAGTGGCAGAAAAGAAGAGTGGTGCAAGATGTAATTGTCCTTCAGCCCTCCCACTCACCCTTATGTTAGATTGACATAATATGATTGATGGGCAGCAGACTAGACAAAGTTATAAAGTCATCAATATAATGGCATTGACAGAATTGTTAGGACAACAATTGAAATGTAGACAGTATTTATTGGGTTGACAAATCAAATGTAGACAGTATTATCCCTTACTCTAATCATCTCCCTATCTCTAGACCTGTCTATAACCCTGCCCTGGCCCTATCCCTAGACCTGTCCCTATCCCTATACCTGTCCCTACACCTGTGCTTAACGATATCCCTGAAAAAAGTTATGATAGGTGCGCTTGGGTCCACATATATCCTGTGTAACTCACAGCTAAGGATCTTGTAGATCTACACAGATATGTAGACAAGCCGAACTGGGAAAACTAAAGATTATTTGACTGTGACATCCCTCTGGGTTGGTGAATTGCCTTCAGCAGCATGAACAGTAGAAGCATCTAATAAACAAAGCCAGATTTTCAGGGGCAGGCTACTCTGTGTATCATCGGCTTCACTAAGAGGCACACCGCTGACAACCTGTTAGAAGAACTAAGAGATGTCATTGCAACATGGATACCACTTGGGCTCGCATCAGGATATGTGATTTCTGATAGCGCCACCAATATTGTAAAAGCATTACAGCCAGGTGAATTCCATCACATTCCCTGTTTTGCTCACACAATCAAGCTGGTGGTACAGAGCTTTTTAAAAAATGAAAGGTAGATGCAGTAGATGCTGTCTGTGGCCCTAAAAATTTTAGGACATTTTCTGC
This sequence comes from Mixophyes fleayi, assembly GCF_038048845.1. NCBI lineage: Eukaryota > Metazoa > Chordata > Amphibia > Anura > Limnodynastidae > Mixophyes > Mixophyes fleayi. The sequence goes on along the minus strand of NC_134403.1, from coordinate 216,819,952 downwards.
ATTCCGCAACAGCATGTAGGAGATTGCAGCAGCTGCAAGAAGAAAAGAATTCCCCTGTCACCAACTGAAGCAAGAGGTGGTAACAATGTAGAATTCCATACTTTATATGCTTCAGAGGATGGAGGAACCGCCATCCACACTTACTCAACAAACCATGACTTTGGGAAAGGAGGGGGAATGTAATGTAGTCCAGTGTAGGGGAGAAAACTTGCCGTGTTGTTCAAGGCGCTGAAACCATTCAAAGTAGTCACCTGTGAAGGAAGTCCAGACACTGCTAGCTTGAGTCAAGTGACTCCCCTAATTAGACTTTTGGAAAAGCGGCTTGAGAAATTACAGGAGGAGATGAAACAAAGCAATTCCACTAAGTATGTCAGACTTGTAGATTAAGTACTTTATTTGATTTGCCAGGATCCAAGCGTTATCAACATTACATTTTGGCTACTGTGCTTGGTCCTCGGTTTAAGAGTTATGTCTTCTCTTTCTTTACAATTGACCCAGATCTCAAGAGATGCAATGAGCTCCTGGTGAGTAGGTTGACAGCTCAAGTGGCATATGACACAATGACATCTCCTCCTTCAGTTTCTCAGGCAACTGCTGCTAGAAAAAAACTTAGCTTTCCCAAGAGACCCAGTGGTGATGCAGATGAGTCAGCACAACATTTTGACATCTGGTCTGGTCTAAAAGAATTGCCCAACAATCGTGACAGCTCTTCCGTAAAATCAACTACAAATTTCACAAAGAATGTCTTTACCGGCAATTACATCAAAGTACAGAGACTTCTATAATGGTGGATTCCAGCGGGAATGAATTAAAAATTTGTGTGAGGATGATGCACACACTGATGATGACAGTGTAAATTGTAGGTGCTGGGATCTAGCTGGGAGATGGAGTTAGCTGATGCTGGACTGCTTGTTGTTATTTTGGGTAGAATGGCATGTTGGCTTTTCTACAGTAAATTTTGACCTTTATTAGAGGGAAAATGTAAAAGCTTGTTCTTTGGATTTCAGTTTCCCTGACTTAAACCCACTATCTGTCTCGGGACCCTTGGGGCTATCTGTGGCAGGGATGTAGTGGAAACTGGGAAGCCAGATGAGTTGATGAGTTGATGTCTTGCTCATAGAAGTATCTCTATTCCTGTATACCAGACGTTAGGAGGAGGAATGCTGGACTGGACTCCGTACTGGAATAAACGACTGGAATCTGGACCTGATGGACTGGAACCTGGAAGTGGGAACAGGGAGGACCTGATCCCACGACCAGAGACTCAATATCGCTAAGAACTCAGAAGCTCAGAGGAATATAGTGCCACAACTGGGACTGGGAAGAGTCAGAACTCAGGCAGAGACTATACAGAGGGTGGCAACCTCCTGAACAGAATAAGCCTGGAGCTGGCCCTGGACAACTCAGAACTTGGAACCTGAGGAAGGCCTGGAACTGGAAATCGGTACCCCGAGACACAGAGATGGCTCCAGAAAGTGGATGACTCAGAACAACAACTACTACCCCAGATAGCCAGAAGGAGAGGCAGGAATAGATTGATGAGAGGAGGATCAACACAGAAGGTAACAGCTGGAAACTGTACATGAGCAGATAGAATGGAGGTGAATCCTCATGAGGAATAAATAGCTAAAGTCTTTATTTAAGCAAGCAGAGTAAAGCTGAATTCGCACAAAGGGTTAATGGTTTGAAGTCCATATAACAGCAACAGGATGAATCTGAATTCACACAAAGGGTTAATGGTTTGAAGTCCATATAACAGCACCAAGATAAAGCTGAATTCACACAAAGGGTTAATGGTTTGAAATCCATACAACAGCGAACAGGATAAAGCTTAACTCACTCAGAGAGTAAATGGTTGAAGTCCTTGTATTAGCAACAGGATGAGGCTGAATTCACTCAGAGGGTAAATGGTATAGAGCAGGCAGCATAAAGCAGTAAACAAACAGCAACTGTGGTAGCCTCTAACCAGGAACTAGGAAAGTGTTGCACTGGCAATTTGCTGAGTGTAGGAAGAGACTCTTATAGTCTGCAGAGGAAGCTAATTGGTGGATGTGATCAGGTGTTCAGACTCAGCAGGATGTTTAGCTAATGTCTCACCCAAGATGGCAGCCTCCAGTACTGCAGACAGAAGTCACACTTGTCCCAGGATAGAATGCTGCCTTCGACCAAAATGGAGATGTGCGGTGATATGGCACCACCCATTGGTGTAAACAGGGCTAAGACCCGGATTCGTGACACCCCTTCTTATTCTGTGTGAGCAATGGTACTGTACAGTGAGACTGGAGAGTCACAATAACACTGCTACCCCTGTGTTTGTGCGAGCAATGGCAATGAGCAATGTCACTGGAGACTGGAAAGTGCCAAGAGTGCTCCTCCCACCCTGTTTCTGTGGGAGCAATGACATTGGATACTGACAAGAACGCAGCTACATTTACTGTGTCTGTATGAGCAATGGCGCCGAATCTCCCGTGGTGGGAGGTACTTACGGAACCCAAAACCCGCATTATAAGATGACGCGGCGATGATGTTTTGCTTCTATTTCAATTCCAAGGAAGTGGGATAGTACAGAGTACTTGGATTAGTGATGTTCGGGGGAGTTCGGTCTTTCGAAAACCTAGCCTTCACATCCCTAAAAAATACACAGGTCCATCAAGTTTAACCTTTCATACATTATTATTTTGTTGATCCAGAGGAAGGCAAATTTTATTATTTAAATCCATGAAGATCATTTTGCAAAGCACAAACGTCTGCATCACAATGGAAAATTAGGTTTGGCCAATCCATGCCATTAAGTTTGCAAAAGTGCGTTTAGATTTCCACTAAGGTGCATGGGCAGATGACAACAAAGTTGCATAGGCTGTGGGCAGGTGTTGAGTGAAGTACGAGAGTTGGAATACCCATGTGCCCAGTTTTTTTAGAGCAGAGCATTAACAAGATTTAGGGGCATAATCATTAAATAGAGAAATGGCCATTCTCAACTGAAAACAAGTGTTTTCGCCAGAAATAGGGCCTCTTCCTATTTATTAAAGGCTGCCTAATAACTCCGGCAGTATCTATCGCTGGACTCTATGTTCACAACATGGGAATCCTATTTAACAAGGACCATAGCGCTAGCCTGCTATCAAGTACGTATAAGTAAAAACAATGGCCTCCTATTACTTTTTTCATATCTGGAGCTCATTGCAGTGGTGGTACACAAGTAAAAATACTTTGCTAATTTAATACAGCATTTTTTATTTATTTATATTAAAATAAAAAAATTTTTTTTCTATCTTTTACTTACTTTTCTAAAATAGTTTTTAATTAATGAAAGTGGAATTGGAAACCCAACTCTACCAATGCTAGCTTACACATTTGCACAGGTTCCTGCAAGCATTAAGTGTACTCTCACTGCTGCCATACAATATCACTTGGGAGCTGAGCATCACTCACCTGCCCAACATCCTTTTCTTGATAACTTGGGGTGAAAACAGATTTTCTACATTATCACCCCAGCTTAATAAATAGACTATGTTAAAGGACAGAAGACTATTTCCTCTCTGCATAAGGACTCAAATTTTGTACAAGCTCAGAGCTAGCAGTATTTTGGTTCTCATCCTTTACCTTTAATTTTACCCAGTTTGCACTTTCAATGTTAAAGGAATACTTTTCTAGGCACACTCCAAGCAATGTAATAAAAAAGATTAACACACACATTTGAAAGCTCCAAATGTAATAAAGATGATAACTTTTTACCCTTCTGATTAATATAAGTAATAAAATGAGGGTAAACCCAGCTGTATGTTAAGAGAAAAACTGAAACATCTATTTTATTGAAAACGTTTGTAGTGCTAGAGGGTTGAACTTTTATATGACATTTACAGTTTTGCTCATTGTGCCACTGGAGGACCTAGGACCACTTCTAGATTTAGCTACACACTCTAGTATTACTTATATAGGACTGAGTGTCCACTTGGTGCAATGATTGCTGTTCATATAATTAGCAAGAAAAGTTTTAATTATCCTTTCCTGATTACTATGGTGTTTTTATTGACGATTGAGGACTCTCTCTATACACTATTGGAATCCAGATTACTTATGAGTGAATGGCTGATCATATGAAAGCTAACAGCCGTGCATAATTGCCATTGAATACTATAGAATATACACCAGCTGTCTGTCTCATTTTTTCTACCTAGCAACTAAATTTAATGCTAGTTGGGATTGAAGGACAGGTATTACTATTAAAGGTTATTAACTGATTGGCCATGACAAGTTGCAGATATTGCCATGCAACCTATGAACATTTGGATTGGCTGCGCCCTTGTGATACAAACGATATACAATAAAAGATGATTGGAAGACTTTCTCTTTCCTCTTTAGTAGAAGATGATTGGCAGAGATTAATGAATGTGACATCTATCATCAGCTATTTAAGACATCCTGTCTATATGCGCTACACTACCTCTGATGAAACCGCCACCTAGGGGTGGAGAAACTCGTTAGCTGACGTCACACATCCGGAAATAGTGCTACCTGCTTTCAGACTATTATCTATGTGGAGAAGTTGGACGGAGATCGCATATGATGTACCTGTATTTACAGCTCAAGATAAGTGAATACTCCTTCTGTATGTGCACACACCAGCAGAAATATTCAACGTTTTACATCTGATTGATAAAGCAATAAGACGGTTGCTTAATGATGGACAGGACATCAGGATCTAATAGAACTGATATCAGTCTTTTTTTCCCTACAACATCCACTAATTAAAGCAAATTCAGAACGATTATTGAAACTCCATTCTATCTATAGAATAACAGACATTGTTCCTGTATATAGAATAATACATAAGAGAGGTAGATTGCGCAACAAATCCACTGCCGCTAAACACCCTATAGGAGTCACACAATATTCCCAAAATTGGATTAGATAAATATATACATAAGGGTGTTTCAGCGCTGCTGACTGTAATCACATAGATGTGTTTCACAATAAAAATCATATTCTTATCCGCATCTGAGCATGTATAAATATGAATAAAATAAAATAAAATACTTATATTTAGGGGTATATCCTTAGGTCACCTTGTTCAGATCTTTTCCTCCGTTATGTAGTGATATACCATAAAAAATACAAAATCATCACATAGTGTAATATTGTAACAACAATTAACATATGTGTGGTAAATGTAAAATTAATCCACTTCAATCCAGAGATCTCTTCTTATGTGAATCCACTCACCAGATACAAAATATATAAGTGCCTTAAAAATCTTAAGTATGTTCCATATGACGTGATATATAGAATCTTCACCCAACTCTTTAAGTGATAACACTTACAAGATGGAAAAGAATGACAGGCGTTGGTTTAAATTTCTTTAAGGTCCTCCATAGGAATAATCAGGATTTTTTCTCCCAAATAGATGTATTCAATATAAGATATAAAAAGAAAAAACGGATCTAGTGTGATACCGTTTAACTACAAAGTGTTTTATTGCACATACATGGTATAAATAAAACCATAAAATAACATGTAAATATTAAAACTGGACCATAGGATTATGAGAGTCCCTACCAGATATAGGTGGATAGACAGCTTGTAGTTATATATCCCCGGGGTCCACTTTTCTGGTTATTCAGATGACATGAATGGGGTCCTCACACATTCCAGGTCCAGTAGCCCTATTTCTCCAACGCGTTTCAACCTCTCAATAAAGGTCTTTCTCAAGGATAGGGCTAGTGTGGACTGAACTCTCTTTTATACAGGCAGTTCCCTTGATTCAAGTTCAAAGGTCATATCCATACATTCACAAAAACAACATTTCTATCATCTAAAAATAGGAATCCACTAGGCTTGGTACTATAAGAAAACGTCTCTGAACTCCCATAGTTATTGCATAGTGTATACAGAGTAAATTCACATATTTAACAATTTCCAAAAAGTTTATTTCTACATACCTTCCAGTAGTGTCCACAAAAGTGGGCCTCCCTACCAATTGGTATCTTAAATTAGCCTCATAGTGGTCATGATGATAATAATCCATTCTGTTCTTAAATCCCAAAATATTAAAAACCTCGAGGGGGACGCCGTTTGCGTTCCACCCTCATTTCCGGTTTGCGGGTCACAGTGAGATCATATGGAACGTATATGCGTTCCAATGACTTACTTCCGGTTCTCATTTCTTATTCACGCTATCGCGCTTTCCGGTTCTATTGCTCGTCACTCTAGGTGGAACGCAAATGTGTTCCACCCGATACTTCCGGTATTCGATCGTAACAATAATTGGGACACAGAATGCATTTCGATTCAAATGCTTTCATTATGAGATTACCTCCAGTTTAGGCATATAAATATCACAAAGCGAATCCTTAGCTCATTAGTTATAAGAAGCCACTTGATATTCTTAGCATATATAAGGACACTAATGGAATTTATATAGATCCAATTATTAAAACCAATGGATCATATCAAAATAATACATTTGAGTGTGTATAGGCAGAATTAAGATAAACACCATCTAAATCTGCAATAATAAACATATACATATTCTTAATGGTTTGCTAGACAAATGTGCAAATATAATACACTGTCAAAAGCACATATTCATAACATGTAAGATACATTTGCCATTATCCTACACTAAGTCACATTGGTGTGTAAACAATTCAACACATAAAACATAATTTATATATATTTCAAATAGCCTATTACAGGAGTACATATATGTGGGCAATTAACATCAATACAAAGATCATTAATCAGGAAACATCAAACAAATATTCATCAGGATGTCATCGATCCTAAAAAGAAAACAAGAGAAAACGAGCCAGTAAATGTTCAATTAAGGAATCATTTAAGTTCAAATTCAACATTTAAACCATTAGGAGTTAAAGTTTTTAGGTTATACATCCATGTCATCTCTGCTTTAGCCAGTTGTTTTTCCAAATTTCTATATTTTCAATTAGGCAATATAGCTTGAATTCCCCAAAAATTCACAATACTAGTAGGTGAACTTTAGTGACAGGATTTACAATGTAGAGAGACAGAATGCGTTTCTTTACCAATCTTGATGTTATACAGATGTTCTGATATCCTTGATGTTTTGCCAATATATAATAAACCGCATTTACATTCTAAAGTGTATAAGACGTTTTTGGTGTTACAGGTAATAAACTCATTTATCTTATACGTTATTCCCCTGTGTGTAAATTCTTTAATATTTAGAGTGTTACTCTTAATTTTTTTGCACCCCATACATCCTCCACATCTGAAAAATCCCTTGGTTTTAACAAGGTGTTTAGGGGGATTTTCTTTTAACGGCCCTCTTATCAATTTATCTTTTAACGTGGGTGCTCTTCTATATCTAAAGGATGGTTTTTCAGGGAGTATTGTGTGTAGAACTGGATTCTTATGTAAAAGATTCCAATTCTTATACACAATTTTTTCAAAAGTTTTATATTGTTGTCCATATTGTGTAATAATTGCTAGTTCAATCTTATCACAGCTCTGGAGTTCTTTTTTGCCAATATCTTTTTTATTTCCAAGCAAATCCTGCCTCTCTATATCCATCACTTTATTCCTCGCTCTTTTTAGTTCTTCTTCTGTATAACCTTTTTTTCTACAGTCTTCCTCCATCCTATCTAGCTGTTTTTCTAGAATATTTTCATCTGAACAATTTCTTTTGACTCTTAAAAATTGGCTGTAGGGAACCCCCTTGAGCCAATTGTTGTGATGTTCACTATTCCTTAGTAGGTAGGAGTTGACGTCTGTTGGTTTATTATAACTTTTGGTTTTGATTTTTCCTTGTTCGATATAGATGCTGACATCCAAAAAATTCACTATTTCTTTACTTATAGTAAACGCAAATACAATATTGTTCTTATTTTCATTTATATATTGACAAAATGTTTCTAAGGATAACAGATCTCCTCTCCAAACAAAGAAAACATCATCAATATAGCGATACCAGGACATCAGGTTTGCCCCAAAAGGGTTGTCAGCCCCTATAAACAGATGTTCCCAGTTAGCCATAAAAAGATTGGCATAACTTCGGGCAAACCTGGTGCCCATCGCCGTCCCTGTCTTCTGGAGATAATAATCTCCATTAAAAAATAAATAGTTGTTTTCTAATATGAAGCGAATACCTTCTACAATAAAATTTACATCTGCTGTAATTAATGTGTAACTGTCTTCCCACACAATATTGGATATTTTATTTAAAAAATCACTGGTGTCTTTCAAATATGTTGGGGTACAGTTCACCAAGGGTTGTAGATACCCATCTATCATAGATGACAGATTGGTTGTAATACTATTTATGCCCGAAATAATCGGTCTTCCCAGGGGCTTTTCTGTATTTTTATGTATTTTGGGCAAAATATAAATGTGTGGGGTATTTAGTTCTTCTACTTTGAGATAATCAATTTCCTTTTCAGTTAAAATGTTCTGATTTTTTTCAATAAAGGTTTCAAATTTCTTCTTGATTAAATTTGTGGGATCTTGTTTTAATTTGCAATAGGTATTTTGATCTGACAGTTGTCTTTCTATTTCTTCATTATAATTAACCCTATTTTGTAGCACTATTGCCCCTCCTTTGTCTGCGGGTCTTATAGAGATAGTATTATCTCTCTGTAACTCCTGTAGAGCCAATCTTTCTTTTTTTGTCAAATTCCATCTTCTATGATTTTTCATACCCCTTTTTATGGATTTCAATGAGTTTTCTACTTCATCTGTAACTAATCTACAAAAGCTCTTTACATAGGAACCCTTCATATGTGTGGGGTAGAATGTAGATTTTTTCTTTATTTTAGATAACCGCATTTTATCATCTTCAGGAGTCATCTGTACTTCCTTATTAGGGCTATTAGGATGTTCTTTTAAATGAAAGAATTTTTTTAAAGTCAATTTGCGGATAAACTTTTAGATGTCAATATGCATCTTGAAAGGATCTACTGTATATGTCAGGGAAAACTTTAGTCCCTTTGATAACAGTGAGATTTCATCTTCAGTTAGTATTTTTGAACTTAGATTATAAATAATATTGGAATTACTTTCACTCTCACTTTTTTCTTTTTTTTATCTAAATCAATAGCTGTTTCTAACTTTTTAACAGATTTCTTATGTGATTTTCTGAGGTGTTTTTTGTGATGTTTTCTAATGGATTTATTCCCACCCCTTTTTCACCTCTTTCTAAGCTTTTTTAGTATCGGGGATTGTTCCACAATTTTTTCCCCCTTCTCATAGGGATATGGCTCTTTCCTAAAAAAGTATTATCTCCATCTTCCTCTGTCAGGAGATCATATCTGTTTTTAACAGGAAGGCGGAAACCATCTCTATCCTGATAGCTGTTCTGTTGTCTGAATTGATTCCTATAATTAAAATTTAGATGATTTCTTCCTCTCTCTCTATATTGATTCCATCTGATGCCCTGATAGTCCCTAAATTTTCTGGGAGCTATTGGACTTCTTTTATAATCAGGAGAGATCTCCCTGTGATGTCTATATGTTTCATGTATTCTCCCTCTATAATCTTTATAGTCTCTAAAGTTTTCCTCATCTTCCTCTTCTGTTTCCTCCTCATAGATTTCTTTCTGCATATTTTTTTGTGGTCTCTCCCTTTTTCCATCACTCTCTCCATTATTTTTAGATGATGATTCTCTATCTCTTTTATACTTTTTTTGTTTTTTATGTATTAATTCTTTTGTATTTATTTCTACTTTACTTTCTATTCTGTGGATATTTTCCTTCACATCTTCTAGATCTTAAAAAAGGTTTAATTAAAGCCTGTAGGTTTTGTATTTCATTCTCCATATATTCCAATTCTGCTCTTCTCTCCACCACGATAAGACTCATTAGTGAGAGAGAGCAATCCTGGAGAATGGAGTTCCATCTCATATTAAATTTCTCAGATGCGGAGCTAAAAGATGGTGTTTTACTAATTTTAGTCCCTTTGGTTTTAATAATTGAATCTATATAAATTCCATTAGTGTCCTTATATATGCTAAGAATATCAAGTGGCTTCTTATAACTAATGAGCTAAGGATTCGCTTTGTGATATTTATATGCCTAAACTGGAGGTAATCTCATAATGAAACCATTTGAATCGAAATGCATTCTGTGTCCCAATTATTGTTACGATCGAATACCGGAAGTATCGGGTGGAACACATTTGCGTTCCACCTAGAGTGACGAGCAATAGAACTGGAAAGCGCGATAGCGCGAATAAGAACCGGAAGTGAGTCATTGGAACGCATATGCGTTCCATAAGATCTCACTGTGACCCTCAAACCGGAAATGAGGGTGGAACGCAAACGGCGTCCCCCTCGAGGTTTTTAATATTTTGTGATTTAAGAACAGAATGGATTATTATCATTATGACCACTATGAGGTTAATTTAAGATACCAATTGGTAGGGAGGCCCACTATAGTGGACACCACTGGAAGGTATGTAGAAATAAACTTTTTGGAAATTGTTAAATATGTGAATTTACTCTGTATACACTATGCAATAACTATGGGAGTTCAGAGACGTTTTCTTATAGTACCAAGCCTAGTGGATTCCTATTTTTAGATAATAGAAATGTTGTTTTTGTAGATGTATGTATATGACCTTTGAACTTGAATCAAGGGAACTGCCTGTATAAAAGAGAGTTCAGTCCACATTAGCCCTATCCTTGAGAAAGACCTATATTGAGAGGTTGAAACGCGTTGGAGAAATAGGGCTACTGGACCTGGAATGTGTGAGGACCCCATTCATGTCATCTGAATAACCAGAAAAGTGGACCCCGGGGATATATAACTACAAGCTGTCTATCCACCTATATCTGGTAGGGACCCTCATAATCCTATGGTCCAGTTTTAATATTTACATGTTTTTTTATGGTTTTATTTATACCATGTATGTGCAATAAAACACTTTGTAGTTAAAAGGTATCACACTATATCCGTTTTTTCTTTTTATATCTTATATTGAATACATCTATTTGGGAGAAAAAATCCTGATTATTCCTATGGAGGACCTTAAAGAAATTTAAACCAACGCCTGTCATTCTTTTCCATCTTGTAAGTGTTATCACTTAAAGAGTTGGGTGAAGATTCTATATATCACGTCATATGGAACATACTTAAGATATTTAAGGCACTTATATATTTTGTATCTGGTGAGTGGATTCACATAAGAAGAGATCTCTGGATTGAAGTGGATTAATTTTACATTTACCACACATATGTTAATTGTTGTTACAATATTACACTATATTATGATTTTGTATTTTTTATGGTATATCACTACATAACGGAGGAAAAGATCTGAACAAGGTGACCTAAGGATCTACCCCTAAATATAAGTATTTTATTTTATTTTATTCATTTTTATACATGTTCAGATGCGGATAAGAATAAGATTTTTATTGTGAAACACATCTATGTGATTACAGTCAGCAGCGCTGAAACACCCTTATGTATATATTGTTCCTGTATATGTAGTCCACCCAGGACTTTCATATCATTATTGTGTAAATTGGAATTTCCCATATATATTCTTCCTAGGGAGGAATTAACCTTCCCTTTGAAACAACTGATACCTGAATAATAAGTTCTACATCAGAATACTAATAATAGTAGGTAGCCATATTCCGGTTCTGCACTATTGCGGTTTTAATTTTTTATTATTTTATTTATCGCTAATGTATTTTTTACTCTATATGTGTTTATTTATTTTATCCATATATGTTATGTGTTATTATTACCGTATATACTCGAGTATAAGCCGAGTTTTTCAGCACATTTTTTGTGCTGGAAAAGCTCCCCCTCGGCTTATACTCGAGGGATACTCCAGGACCACAATGCACGGCCATAACGAGGGTGGTGCCTGCCTCCATAGCTTCAGCCCTTAAGTTCCGCTTAAGGGCTGAAGAGAAAGAGAAAGAAAAAATCAACTTACAAGAGTTTGGTGCTTGTTGCCGTAAGTTCCGCAGTGGAACGCATGTGCGTTCCAAATGCCGAACTTCCTGTCCGTGGAGAGGAAGTTCGGCATTTGGAACGCACATGCGTTCCACTGCGGAGGTGGAACCCTGACTGACCTAGTCTCCGCGCACACGAACCCTGACTGATCTAGTCTCTGCGGAGGTAAGTAAAATGATGAACTCTCTCTCCCTATCCCCCTCCCCCTCCCCCCTTGGGTTGAAGTTGGACATGATAAAAAAAACAAGTGTACTAAGAACATCCTATGGCTGCCGGGTAAGCAGTAAATGTGGCATGTGGGGTGGGGTGTGTGCGCTCTTTATGTTGAGCTGAACTTTCCATGTTTTTGCCTCTCCTCACACTGAGGGGATTAACGCACTTGTTCCACTTCATATGATCTACTGAAAACGCAATACAGTGAGAGCACTCACTCAGATAACTGTTTTGTGGGGAGTTTCAATTGGAGACAGCAAACTTGAGAAAGCAAAAAGAACAAAACTCCATATATTTCTCCAACCTCAGGTTCTCTGAGTAGGTCTGATAATGCCCTCTTTCCTATGGTTAACTGAAAGGAAAACATCCTCTTGGATTAATGGGACTTCATGCCATGTCTGGGAGATTTCCTTCCCTCTGACCACAGCTTCATGTTTTACTTCACTGTTCATTAAACTCTCTCTCTACCCTAGGCTTATACTCGAGTCAATAAGTTTTCCCAGTTTTTTGTGGTATAATTAGGTGCCTCGGCTTATATTCGGGTCGACTTATACTCGAGTATATACGGTATATTAGTTATTAAAGATTGTCTGACATATCAGCGCTCCCATCAACATTATATATTTTCACTTCTAGATTTGCAGAGATATCGCTCAAGAATGGAAAATAGGCGTGCACATTAAAGGTGGACCATCCAGGTGTACTAGTGCAAAACCAAGTTGTTTTTACGGGGCTCATCAAATGTGCTTTGTAAATGACCTCCTGTGAGCATTGAGTGTCAGGATTCCCAATATGAAGACCACTGAAAGAACGTAAGTGGAACAAAGTGGTTTATTTATAGCACAGGTTACACAGGTTTAGTATGCTATAAATGGTAAGGCAACAAGTACAAGTCAGCAGGGTATGGCAGTTATAGCATTGATAACTGAGGAAGCCACAGACGATGTAACACTCCGGTCCCACAGATAGTACCTGTCTCGTTACCTGCAGCCCATTCATCTGGAAACTGCCATGTCCCAGCAACAGACATTCTCCAGTTCATTCATTCAGCTATATTCAGATCTGTGCAGGTTCAAGCCTATTCCACTTCAGGACTTCCTCCCTCTTTTTCATTGGCTAAGCACTTCTGGAGCACTATTTAAAGCTCCTGGATTCACCTGTCTGATGCCTGTTCTTCAAGCTCACTTCCTGCAGCCTGTGGTTCTGGTTCCTGTTCTCCTTGTGGTTTCCCTGTGTTCCAGTCTGCTCTCAGTTTGTGGTCTGTGTTGAACCTTTGCTGCTCCAGTACCTCACTTACCATCTCTAGTGTACATCATCATGACAGCTCCGGTTCTCTCATCGCTTCCACTCAGAGCCACTTCTACATCGGTGACTCATCAGCTGTTACCACAAGTTATCTCCGCTACTCCAGCCTGCTCTCAGTCTCTGGCCGTGTTGAACTATCGCTGCTCCAGTACCTCTACCACCATCTCCAGTGTACATCATCGTGACAGCTTCAGTTCTCTCATCACCACCACTCAGAACCGCTACTACATCTGTGACTCTTCAGCTGTTACCACGGGTTACCTCCGCTACCCCAGCCTGCTCTCAGTCTCTGGCCGTGTTGAACTATCGCTGCTCCAGTACCTCTACCACCATCTCCAGTGTACATCCTCGTGACAGCTTCAGTTCTCTTATCACTACCACTCAGAGCCACTACTACACCTGTGACTCTTCAGCTGTTACCATGGGTTATCTCCGCTACTCCAGCCTGCTCTCAGTCTCTGACCGTGTTGAACTATCGCTGCTCCAGTACCTCTAACACCATCTCCAGTGTACATCATCGTGACAGCTTCAGTTCTCTCATCACTACCACTCAGAGCTGCTACTACATCTGTGACTCTTCAGCTGTTACCACGGGTTACCTCCGCTACTCCAGCCTGCTCTCAGTCTCAGGCCGTGTTGAACTATCTCTGCTCCAGTACCTCTATTACCATCTCCAGTGTACTTCATCGTGACAGCTCCGGTTCTCTCATCGCTACCACTCAGAGCCGCTACTATATCGGTGATTTATCAGCTGTTATTACGGGTTATCTCCGCTACTGCAGCCTGCTCTCAGTCTCTGGCCGTGTTGAACTATCAGTGCTCCAGTACCTCTACTACCATCTCCAGTGTACATCATCGTGGCAGCTTCAGTTCTCTTATCACTACCACTCAGAGCCGCTACTACATCTGTGACTCTTCAGCTGTTACCACGGGTAACCTCCGCTACTCCAGCCTGCTCTCAGTCTCAGGCCGTGTTGAACTATCGCTGCTCCAGTACCTCTATTACCATCTCCAGTGTACTTCATTGTGACAGCTTCAGTTCTCTCATCGCTACCGCTCAGAGCTGCTATTTCATCTGGGACTCATCAGCTGTTACTACGAGTTACCTCCACCACTCCAGTTATCATCATCATCACCATTTATTAATATAGCGCCACTGATTCTGCAGCGCTGTACAGAGAACTCACTCACATCAGTCCCTGCCCCATTGGAGCTTACAGTCTAAATTCCCTAACACAGACACAGACAGAAAGACAGACTAGGGTCAATTTTGTTAGCAGCCAATTAACCTACCAGTATGTTTTTGGAGTGTGGGAGGAAACCGGAGCACCCGGAGGAAACCCACGCAAACACAGAGAGAACATACAAACTCCACACAGATAAGGTGTCACTCACCGGACCGTGAAAGCCTCTTCCCGGACATTTAGGAACCGTGGCCGTCCACCATCCTGAGGGTCTGCGCATGCGCAGCCCTTTTCTATACTTCAGTGTATACCCCTTTAACTTAATTGGCAGATCAGGCAACCTCCCTATATTAAGCACCTGTGGTCACTACCACGTTGCCTGATCTTGGAGTCTCATTCCTCATGAGTCTCTGAAGGTGTTCCTGTATTACTCGTTTATTCAGCGCTGCTGATTCCTGTGGTTTCCTAACCACTTCTTCTACTGTGGTTCCATACCACTCCTACCATCAACTGTATCCTCATGACTGTTTGCTGATTCCTATCCGCTGCCTCCGTGCACTACAGTCTTCTACACCACTTCAACGTTATTTTATATCAATGTGACTGTTTGCTCATTGCTATCCGCTGCCTCCGTGCACTCCAGCTTTTACCTCACTCACCTGCTTCTCATCAAGTCTGTTTGCTGATTTCTATCCGCTGCCTCCGTGCACTACAGTCTCCTGCTTGCAACTCGCCTGTGTTCAACATCGTGACTGCCAGCTGACTACTATCCGCTGCCTCTGTGCACTACAGTCTCCTGCTTGCAACTCGCCTGTGTTCAACATCGTGACTGCCAGCTGACTACTATCCGCTGCCTCTGTGCACTACAGTCTCCTGCTTGCAACTCGCCTGTGTTCAACATCGTGACTGCCAGCTGATTACTATCCGCTGCCTCCGTGCACTACACTCTCATCTCATCTTTGCTGTGACTTCCTCGAGACTGCCGTCTTTCATTACCATCTGCTACACTTCGTGATCTACAGCTCCTGCCCTGCGCTGCACTCCTGTTTCCCATCGCTGTTGGTTCCTGTGGTTGCTACTGGTTACCTCCGTGAGCCGCTGAGTCCTGCCGCTGTGGTCAGCGCTATCGTCCATCTCCTGCTGATCCACTCTCCACGCCTTCACGTGTTCCACTGGTCTCTACCCTCTTGTCAGCATTGGATTTGTATCTCTTCTACTACCCGCTGCTGGATCATCTCCATTCTCCTGGGTTTCCTATGAGTCCAGTTCCACGTGTTGCTGACTCCTGTGGATTCGTGTCCCTGTCGGTCTACTCACCTGTGCGCTGCACCTGCTAGACCGCTGCTTCTCCTATCCAGGGACTTCCTATCCAGTCGGTCTCCAGCCGCTCAGGTACCGCTGCAATCCCATCTGACTGCTACTGCTGAACCACGGTATGCATACTTCTCATTGACTGTGCTGTGTATTGCATATCTTGCTGGACTGTGTTTGGTTCTCTCTGGAGTCTGCTATCCGCTGAGTCTATTGCCATCATTGACTGTGTTATCATTGTGCTGGACTACTTCAAGAGACTTTCTAGATTGCAGACCTGATCAGTCATTTACATATATATATATCTATATTGTGCATATTACTGTGGATCGTGTATAAGGTGCCTGTGTATATCCTGTGTTGCAGTCTTCCCCCGTGCACCTCCTCACATATATATTCAGTGGTACAACTTGCTGATGTCAGACCACTGATCCCTGTTTCCGGTATCACCTGTTCCATTATCCTTTCACATAGCAGTGGTACAACTTGCTACCGCAGACCACTGACTACCTGGATACCTCCACTTGGATTCCATTCCTTCACTCAGACAGCGGTACAACTTGCTACCCGCAGACCGCTGACTCTCATCACCTCCTGGTTGCTGTTGGACATTCCTCCTCACTATAGCAGTGGTACAACTTGCTATCGCAGACCACTGACTACCTTCACGTGTCCTTGTCCATACAGTTCCTTGTGTATCATTACCTCATTATTACCAGTGTTGCTAGTCATAGACTTTCCTGAGCATCTCATCGGCCATCATTTCATGTTCCGTGATCACCCAGCTACCAGAGTACCCTATTACCATCTACATTGCTCTGGTAAGCCTACCATCTGGTGATCCCTGGGTAAAGACTCCTAGTGCCCGTGACAGTAAGATCAGGCCATGACAGACCCAGATGTGGAACCTACCGCCAAAGAGATGCTGCAACATCTGGTTAGCCGTGTGGAGCAACAGGATGCCCGCCAACAGCTGTTACTTCAGTGTTATCAGTCATTAACCTCCCAAGGAACATCTGGACAGACTGTGACAGCTACTACTGAAGCTCCTGTGCTTTCCTCCGTTTCCCCATTGCCATCCCAGGTGTCTATAGCTTCCACGCTTCACCTGCCTACTCCGTCAAAGTACGATGGAGACCCCAAAACTTGTAGGGGTTTCCTTAACCAATGTTCAGTCCATTTTGAGCTCCAACCTCAAAATTTTTCTACCCATCGTTCCAGAGTGGTCTATCTTATCTCCTTGTTTTCAGGACAAGCCCTGGCTTGGGCCTCCCCTCTGTGGGAGAGGAACGATCCAATATTACAAGATAGTGCCAAATTCATTTCTACATTCCGAAGTGTGTTCGATGAACCAGGTCGTGTGACCTCCGCTGCTTCCAGCATCCTCCGTCTGCGACAAGGATCTCATACTGTAGGCCAGTACGTCATTCAATTTAGGATCTTAGCCTCTGAACTTCAGTGGAACACTGAAGCCCTAGTTGCCGCCTTCTGGCAGGGGCTTTCCGATAAAATTAAAGATGCACTGACTACCCAAGAGCTTCCTTCGTCACTTGAAGATTTGATCTCTCTATGCCATCGTGTTGATATGAGATTTCGTGAAAGAGAGGCTGAGAAAACGACTTCTGCTAAAGCACCTTTTCACTCTAACCCTCAATTTCGTCCAGTGTCACCCGCTGTGATTCCCATGGAGATTGGACGTTCCAAGTTATCTTCTGAGGAGAGGAAACGAAGAGTCAAGAATAGACTCTGTATCTATTGTGCTGATTCCACTCATGTCCTCAGCTACTGCCCTAAGAGATCGGGAAATGCCAGGCCCTAACTAGTTCTGGAGAGGTGAAGTTAGGGTCCCTGGAGTCCTCTCCATCGTCTATGAAATCTAAAGTCTGCGCTTTTGATGTGACTATTTCCTGTGCTACCAAGACCTTTGAGTCACAGGCATTGATTGATTCCGGAGCAGCAGGAAATTTTATTTCCAAATCGTTAGTTAATCAATGGTCTCTACCAATGATTACCTTAAAAACTCCCATTACTGTGACGGCTATCGATGGATCACGTCTCATCAACGGTCTCATCACCCAGAGTACGTCTCCAGTAACCCTTCAGATTGGTGCTCTGCATCATGAAGAGATATCGTTTTTAATTCTTCCTGTTACGACAAGTCCGATTGTCCTAGGCCTTCCATGGCTTCAGTGTCACTCTCCCCAGATTGACTGGCGCACCCCTCAAGTCACGTCTTGGGGGCCTGAATGTCACCATCATTGCCTTTCCCAAGTCATTCCTCTCAAGGTACAGCAAGCTTCCATTTCAGCTATTTCACCGGGACTCCCTCCTCAATATGCTTCATTTACCGATGTTTTTGATAAAGCTCAGTCTGAACGTCTTCCTCCTCATCGTTCTTGGGATTGTCCGATTGATCTTCTTCCTGGCAAGACTCCTCCCAGAGGCCGGGTCTATCCACTCTCGTTACCTGAAACTCAAGCTACATCTGAATATATACGGGAGAACCTCCAGCGTGGGTTCATTCGACCTTCCACCTCGCCCGCTGGAGCTGGGTTCTTCTTTGTCAAAAAGAAGGATGGATCATTACGCCCTTGTATAGATTTTCGTGGACTCAATGCCATTACTATCAAGAACCGGTATCCCATTCCGTTGATCACTGAGCTATTTGACCGCATCAAGGGAGCCCGTATTTTTACTAAGTTGGATCTTCGTGGTGCTTACAATTTAATCAGAATCCGTTCCGGTGACGAATGGAAGACGGCGTTTAACACCAGAGACGGGCATTACGAATATCTGGTAATGCCTTTCGGGCTATGTAATGCCCCCGCTGTTTTTCAGGGCTTCATTAATGAGATTTTTCGGGACTTATTATATGTATGTGTCGTCGTCTACCTGGACGACATATTGATTTTTTCACAGGACCTGCCTTCTCACCACCAACATGTGGCAGAAGTCCTCTCCAGGCTACGGAAAAATTCATTGTTCTGTAAATTAGAAAAATGTTCATTCGAATTACCCCAGATTCCATTCTTGGGGTATATTGTTTCCGGAGTTGGTCTGAAGATGGATCCTGACAAAGTAAATGCTGTACTACATTGGCCCCAGCCAACTACTCTTCGTGCCATCCAGCGTTTTTTAGGTTTTGCCAATTACTATAGACGCTTCATTCAAGATTTTTCTTCCATTGCATCTCCTATTGTGGCCCTGACTCGTAAAGGGGCTAATCCTAAGCAATGGTCTACTGAGGCTATTCAAGCCTTTCAAACATTAAAAGAGTCCTTCTCTTCGGCTCCAATCCTTCGTCAGCCTGATGTGACACTCCCTTTTTTCCTAGAAGTAGATGCCTCTAATGTGGGCTTAGGAGCTATTCTCTCCCAACGCTCGGAACAGCAAAAATTCCACCCTTGTGCCTTCTATTCTCGGGGTCTCCTACCCGCAGAGAAGAATTATACCATCGGAGACAAGGAATTACTGGCTATCAAAGCCGCATTAGAGGAATGGAGATACTTGTTGGAGGGAGCTCGCCATCCGGTGACGATCTTCACGGATCATAAGAACTTGTCATATCTCCAGTCTGCCCAATGCTTGAACCCTCGTCAAGCAAGATGGTCTCTTTTCTTTTCCCGTTTTGAATTAATAATTACCTTCAAACCAGCTGCCAAGAACAAAAAAGCTGATGCCTTATCTAGAGCCTTTGCTACGTCCTCTGATATAGAAGAGATTTCCAACCATACCATTCTAGACCCCAAATGTATCTCACTGGCTGCTTCATCCACCAAAACGCTACCATTTGGGAAGACCCTCGTGCCTTCTACTCTAAGGAGGAAAATCCTTTCGTGGTTCCATGCCTCTCGTTTTTCTGGACATGCCGGTGAACACAAGACTTTTGAGATCCTCTCTCGAAGTTACTGGTGGCCTTCAATGAGGAGAGACGTCAAAGAGTTCATTGCTTCCTGTGAATTATGTTCGCAATTCAAATCCTCCCGCAGAACCCCAGCAGGGTTGCTGCGACCACTACCCATTCCGTCCAAACCATGGACCCATATTAGTATGGATTTCGTTACTGACTTACCACCTAGTAAGAACCATAACACTATTTGGGTGGTAGTGGACAGATTTTCGAAGATGGCTCATTTCATCCCTCTGTCTGGTTTGCCTTCCTCGTCTATCCTGGCTGAACATTTCATTAAAGAGATCTTCCGTATCCATGGATGTCCATCTGAGATTGTGTCTGATAGAGGAGTACAATTCGTGTCCAGATTCTGGCGAGCCCTTTGTAAAACCTTGGGCATACGATTAGCACTCTCATCTTCTTACCATCCACAATCCAATGGACAAACCGAACGTGTCAATCAAGATCTTGAGACTTTTATAAGGATATTTTCATCAGCCAATCAAGACAACTGGGTAGAGTTACTCCCTTGGGCTGAGTTCGCCCATAACAACATGTACCATGAGTCATCATCCAAAACTCCATTCTTTGTGGTCTACGGTCACCATCCGTCTTTTCCGGAATTTCCTGCCCTCCCGCCCACCCAAGTTCCTGCGGTGGAGACTGTTTGTCAGACCTTTAAAAATATCTGGTCTCAGGTTAGAACCTGTTTAAAGAAGACATCTGTCAAATATAAATCTTTCGCTGATAAGAAGAGGCGGGCTATTCCACCACTAAAAATTGGAGATCGTGTCTGGTTATCCACAAAAAATATTCGTTTGAAGGTTCCATCCATGAAATTCGCCCCTCGTTTTATTGGTCCATATAGGATCATTTAAGTTATCAATCCAGTATGTGTGAAACTCCTTCTTCCTAAGAGTCTTCGGATTTCTAATGCCTTCCATGTATCTTTGCTCAAACCTCTTATTATCAACCGTTTTTCAACTCCTCCCTCAGCTCCGCAGCCAGTTCAAGTCCATCAGGAGGAGGATTTTGAGATTACCGAGGTACTAGATGCAAAAATTTCGCGAGGAGTCCTTCACTTCCTCGTTCATTGGAAGGGCTTTGGTCCTGAGGAGCGCTCTTGGATCAAAGCTGAAGATCTTAATGCTCCTGCCCTTTTGAAGAAGTTTTACTCCAAAAATCCGGACAAGCCCGGTTCCAGGCGTTCTGTGCCCACCTTTAAAAGGGGGGGTACTGTCACTCACCGGACCGTGAGTGCCTCTTCCCGGACATTTAGGAACCGTGGCCGTCCACCATCCTGAGGGTCTGCGCATGCGCAGCCCTTTTCTATACTTCAGTGTATACCCCTTTAACTTAATTGGCAGATCAGGCAACCTCCCTATATTAAGCACCTGTGGTCACTACCACGTTGCCTGATCTTGGAGTCTCATTCCTCATGAGTCTCTGAAGGTGTTCCTGTATTACTCGTTTATTCAGCGCTGCTGATTCCTGTGGTTTCCTAACCACTTCTTCTACTGTGGTTCCATACCACTCCTACCATCAACTGTATCCTCATGACTGTTTGCTGATTCCTATCCGCTGCCTCCGTGCACTACAGTCTTCTACACCACTTCAACGTTATTTTATATCAATGTGACTGTTTGCTCATTGCTATCCGCTGCCTCCGTGCACTCCAGCTTTTACCTCACTCACCTGCTTCTCATCAAGTCTGTTTGCTGATTTCTATCCGCTGCCTCCGTGCACTACAGTCTCCTGCTTGCAACTCGCCTGTGTTCAACATCGTGACTGCCAGCTGACTACTATCCGCTGCCTCTGTGCACTACAGTCTCCTGCTTGCAACTCGCCTGTGTTCAACATCGTGACTGCCAGCTGACTACTATCCGCTGCCTCTGTGCACTACAGTCTCCTGCTTGCAACTCGCCTGTGTTCAACATCGTGACTGCCAGCTGATTACTATCCGCTGCCTCCGTGCACTACACTCTCATCTCATCTTTGCTGTGACTTCCTCGAGACTGCCGTCTTTCATTACCATCTGCTACACTTCGTGATCTACAGCTCCTGCCCTGCGCTGCACTCCTGTTTCCCATCGCTGTTGGTTCCTGTGGTTGCTACTGGTTACCTCCGTGAGCCGCTGAGTCCTGCCGCTGTGGTCAGCGCTATCGTCCATCTCCTGCTGATCCACTCTCCACGCCTTCACGTGTTCCACTGGTCTCTACCCTCTTGTCAGCATTGGATTTGTATCTCTTCTACTACCCGCTGCTGGATCATCTCCATTCTCCTGGGTTTCCTATGAGTCCAGTTCCACGTGTTGCTGACTCCTGTGGATTCGTGTCCCTGTCGGTCTACTCACCTGTGCGCTGCACCTGCTAGACCGCTGCTTCTCCTATCCAGGGACTTCCTATCCAGTCGGTCTCCAGCCGCTCAGGTACCGCTGCAATCCCATCTGACTGCTACTGCTGAACCACGGTATGCATACTTCTCATTGACTGTGCTGTGTATTGCATATCTTGCTGGACTGTGTTTGGTTCTCTCTGGAGTCTGCTATCCGCTGAGTCTATTGCCATCATTGACTGTGTTATCATTGTGCTGGACTACTTCAAGAGACTTTCTAGATTGCAGACCTGATCAGTCATTTACATATATATATATCTATATTGTGCATATTACTGTGGATCGTGTATAAGGTGCCTGTGTATATCCTGTGTTGCAGTCTTCCCCCGTGCACCTCCTCACATATATATTCAGTGGTACAACTTGCTGATGTCAGACCACTGATCCCTGTTTCCGGTATCACCTGTTCCATTATCCTTTCACATAGCAGTGGTACAACTTGCTGCCGCAGACCACTGACTACCTGGATACCTCCACTTGGATTCCATTCCTTCACTCAGACAGCGGTACAACTTGCTACCCGCAGACCGCTGACTCTCATCACCTCCTGGTTGCTGTTGGACATTCCTCCTCACTATAGCAGTGGTACAACTTGCTATCGCAGACCACTGACTACCTTCACGTGTCCTTGTCCATACAGTTCCTTGTGTATCATTACCTCATTATTACCAGTGTTGCTAGTCATAGACTTTCCTGAGCATCTCATCGGCCATCATTTCATGTTCCGTGATCACCCAGCTACCAGAGTACCCTATTACCATCTACATTGCTCTGGTAAGCCTACCATCTGGTGATCCCTGGGTAAAGACTCCTAGTGCCCGTGACATAAGGCCATGGTCGGGAATTGAACTCATGACCCTAGTGCTGTGAGACAGAAGTGATAACCACTGAGCCAAAGTGCTGCCCAAGCCTATGGCTGTGTTGAACTATTGCTGCTCCAGTACTTTCATTACCATCTCCAGAGTGCTTCAAAGTGACAGCCTCTGTCCTCTCAATGTATACCACAGAGCACCTATTCTCCTAGTGTCTCATTGGCTGCTGACTATCAGCCTATATTATTGTTGTGCCTGTATTTATACCACTCGTCTGTGGACTCCATCGTCTCCATTCACTTCACCTGGCTCCCCCACATCGTTCTGCTGTACACGCTCTCACGGGACCGCGACCTGCAGATTTAGTGCAGCTAAGACCATACCTCCTTGCGGGGTTCCTGGTGAAAACCACCTGTCTGTTAGACTCCTCGCCCGTGGGTGGGCCTAGCTATGTTCAGCAGAGCCTAGGGATCAATTTCCAGTAAGCCAACCGTGACAGATGCAGAGAATGGTAAATAGTAATACAGTTCAAAGAGGCAGTGCTGAGAAGCCCGATAAGATCTGGTTCAGATGTTGGAGAGGCAGGATAAACCATGGGTGTCAGAATACCTGGTTTACTCAAGAGGCATGAGGCACCGGATAAACCATGGATGACTGAACTTCAGGTTACTCAGGATGCATGAGGTACCAGATGAGTCAAAGGTGTCAGGACCCCAGGTTACTCAGGAGGCAGGAGGCACTGGATGATCAGCAGGCAGAGAAAGTGTAGAGGCCTGCAGGGTGGAATATTCAGAGGTCAAGGTAGTGAGAAATGTGATTTTGGTAAGTTGACACCATCTTGTTCTCTTATAGCTTAAAAACAGATTAGATACAGCTAGTTTGTAGGAGTTATTCATTGTTTGCAGGAGACTGTGCTCATGACCTTGAATATGGCAGCACAGGAGATAAACCAACTCCCCCCTGGGGAGTATTCCTGTGTGAAAACGAGAGAATGTAGGAACCTCTGTGTAAAGAGAGCATGAGTGGTTAAAACCTTTTGGGGCGTAGTTTCCTGTAATACGTGATTTTGTGATATATAGATATGGACTTGTAACTAATAAAGCAGAGCTAATTGTACATGCAAAACATGCAGTGTATTTAATTCTCTCCAGCTGATGAGCTCATAACTGATAAACTGACACTTACAGGTGAATAATCTGAATTAGATTCGGCAGTAGGCAGACAGCCAGGAGACTGGATCAGACACAGAGGTG
The DNA here is from genome assembly GCF_038048845.1 of Mixophyes fleayi. NCBI lineage: Eukaryota > Metazoa > Chordata > Amphibia > Anura > Limnodynastidae > Mixophyes > Mixophyes fleayi. The sequence goes on along the minus strand of NC_134403.1, from coordinate 216,795,646 downwards.
TAGCAACTGCACACACAGGAGCTAGATAGCTGGAGATGCTACAGACTGTAAATGCTGGATTGCTAGAGGAGCAATAAACTGCAGACAAAGTAAAGTAGGAGGGTCAAACAAGCCTGGGGTCAAAGCAAGACGGTCCACCACAATACCAGGGAGAAAGCATGAGTGAAGTCACAACAATGGCGGGTCAGGGGTCATAAGAAGAGGTTCCAAAACAGAGGGACAAGCAGAGTTCAATACAAGGAAATCAATCAGGAATCATGCGCAGGAAAACCAGCAGTAGTTAAGTCAACAGATGAACTGGCAAAAACTGCTGGGAGAGGCAGTCTTGTAAAGGTCAGAGACAGGTGCCAAGCATTCCGGAGTAACGAGCTAACTTTAACAGGTAGGAGAACAGTCCAAGTACCACAGTTGCACCTTTGGTGGAACAGCGGTACTGCAGGCTGGATACATAAATGACAAAGTCCAGTTATATCCCTTGCAGACAAGATCATGGGAAGGCACAGCAGCATCTAGATGCTGGGTTGCAGCCAGAGGCAGATCGTGACATTGAGAGTGAAACATTTTAATTAAATTATTTTACCTTTCCGTGAAGCAATACCTAAACAGACATAGACACTGCCCTATGAAATCTATTTCATAGGTTCCAGTTCAATAAAATGTATAGTATTGCAATGGCGATTACCAATGGTTCTATTTTGTGTGATTTACTTATAGGTATACAATTACAATTGTTTTCATTGCAAAGTCTTCTGAGTTTGAATTGCAAGTCTTCAGTTGCTCAATACCTGGGTATAATCGGATTACCATTTACAGCTCTTATGAAATGCACGTGTTACTATTCCTCAGTGAACTTAATAGTTTATTAATTTAGCATTTTAGCACTTTAAGTACCTCTAAATGTAAAGTGTTTAACATTGTATTAGTGACCTGCTACTTTTCTGAGAAATTACCCAGAAAAGAACATTTATTTAATCATGTATGATAGGACTGCTCACACATGTAGTATTAGTACCTCTCAGATGTGCTGACTTTGCAGATGTTGCCATACACACCACTGTATATCACTTTATAGATAGGGATTGACTAAGGTTAGGGAGTAGGAGGGTATTCGCAAACATTACCAGATGATTTAAAATAGGAATGTCCTCTCTGTCCAATATGTTCCAGAAAATGTTTTATTTGGTACATAGCATTGTTCAGAATCTCAGTCAGGAGATAACACCATCAGTGGGGCACTCCTTCTTAGACTAGAAAGTGATATTTTGGGCTACTGTTTTCTGCCAAGTTTCCCAAGTAGTGGACCAGGGAACTCATTACGCAGCCCCTAAACTGTAGATTCATTTAGTTCGATAGGAGGTCCAAATACCATCACTCACACATACAACTATACAAGACAGAAGCTATGCTTCCCACTGGCAAGATGTCCAGGTACTACCCATTCTCCCTACAAAAAAGCAAGTTGGCAGGCTTTCACTTTGACCAGAGGCTACTTCCACAATTTGTCAAGCATGTTAGCCTGCATACGCAGTATAGACTCTCGATCACAACCGGAGTTGTTAGTGAAGAAAAGTCTATCAGATGCGCTCTGTTGGAATGATTTTTTTAATAAATGGCTGCATAACTTCATCCCTTATCGTTGTGAAAAGTGATGATAATTTGTGGGGGGCATTTATAAATAGGCCCCTTGGTTTTTTCCAGATAAGGGTTAGTTTCTGTAATTTGGAATACCACTGCCTAAAACATGCTACTTTAAATTACATTTAAAAAAAATCACCTTGTTTTCCTCCTCACTATACTAAATCTACCCCATAACACTGATTTTCATAGCAAGAAAATATGTGCTTCTCATAATCTTTGCTGTCTCCCACAGCGCCCCTAGTTTACTTTATTATGGTCACACTGTTTCACAATTTCATATTAATCATATAAACCCTTTTGATACCATACTACTGGATTCCCACAAAGGGAAACAGTTTGTTGCTGAGAGAGGAATTTGTATTTTTCTGAACTGGGGAAAATCTAGTACTGTGAAAGGGTCTGCAGTAACTACCCTAAGCACAAACCCTTCCTGTGGGGTGTGCCCCGGTGGCAGAAATACCGCCCAGAGATAGGTAGCTGCAGATGAAAAAGATGGTTAAGAATGGAGCAAAGGACATCTTCTTCATGTCACTACATCCATCTTTTAGTTTTGAGAGATGGCAGTATAACATCCTGCATAGACCTGTCGAAGCCAGCAAAGATGGTTCCTCAAAAGTGCAAAACACTTGTTGACTACCATCAAACCTCTAAGGTATTACAGACCACATTGTATTAATTTAAGAACTTAAATCTGGCAGCTTATCTTTAAATTTTGATTGACAGTTAGCATATGAATTATAAAACAATTAACCAGAGTTTCTGTTGTGCTGGAATTTGACTTCTCCTGAGAGAATCATTACATTCCTTCTCCAATTATATAAACAGATAACTAATGGAATGATGGCTGTATAATCATTAAGAAAGCAAATTACCCTGGTACATGTTTATGAAATAATTTGAAAACCTGCTCTGGTTAACTTGCCCTTCCTTCCACGTTCCATGAACTAAACTCCATGCACTGTGTAACTCAGTGTTTCACTACAGATACAGGCGGGAAGTGTTTTCCAATTTTCATGCTTGCTCTTAATGTTTGTTTGTTTTATTTTCGAAATTCTATTACTCCTAAAAAAATTAGTAAAGAGAAACAAGAAACCTTTTGCCAGCAGACATAGGAAAGAAAATCTGAAGGTCCCATTTCTGTTGCGGTATGACCTTTCATCTGAGATCCTGCCTGGTTTAATGTTCCATTATGAATCCTGAAAACTATTTTCTTTTAAGAGGAGTGGATGGGTTTCTCCCCAGTTTGATTGCCAAGCACCAGAAGAAAAGGGGTGGGCACACTTTATGAAAAAAAAGAGGTCATGTTCTGCAAGTTGTGACTGTTTGAAAATGTTTATATGAAGTGAATGGTTTGTGCTTAGTGTTAGAATGGCAGAAACCTCATGCTCCCAGGACCCAAATTAGAAAGCTCTGTATTCAGGACCAAAAATAATAGTAAGTCTATAGACTAGCAATCCATTGTGCAAGCATTAAGAGGGACAACTTATACTAAAAAAGTACCTGCAGGACGAGGTTGTATTGCTTACAAATAATACAGATAATTTGAATGAGTATGAAAAAAAAGTGTAGTTTGAAGCATTGTAAACCATGTTACAATGCAAATTAGTTTATTATTTTGCACATAATGAAAATTGTGGCTGCATTTTCATGTAGCACACAAATAATTGATAGCTTTATTTTTACACTGAAATTTAAAGTTGATCTAGGACATGCCTTATCCCAACTATAAATCTGACCCAGCATTTTAAATTCAGCTCCCCCTCCAATTTAACATGGTTTTGCCAAGGTGCAAATTTATTCCTATTTTTTTTTTGCTAATATTTCCTTAATGAATCAGGCTCATTGTGTGTGCTATGAACATTTAGTATGATTTAATATATATTAAGTTGACATACGATGTCTGGGAACATTCAACATTACTATATATATATATATATATATATATATATATATATATATATATATATATTTTATATATAGTGACATAAGCACTGGGAAAAAAACAGAATATACATATCTCACAGGTTTCTCACTTGTATATTTTAAAACCCCAGGAAGATTGTTGTACTTGGGAAAAGCTGGAACAAGGGTCCCCTGGAAATGAATGGAGATAAAAGGGTTGGCTCAATTCATATGGCCCATTTCAGGTTTTCCAGAGAACTTGCAAGTTGCTGGCTAATCAGTAGTTGCACCTAATGTGATCTTGTTAAAAGGCTGCTAGGCAGTTCATTCAGTCTCTCAATACCTGGAAAGGAGGTCAGATGGCTCCTGAGATATACTGCAATTTATGATCTGTAAGTTCTGTTGTTTTGTATATATGTGAGACACTTGGTCCCTCACTTTAGAGAGGGAAAGCCTGTGTATTAGTTAGAAGCCAGACAGCAAGGATTTTATTTATGTTTTGTTTGTTTTCATGCTAGTGAATAGAACTAACTCAGGCTATTTAAACTGAAGCACTGGCCTGGTGTGATTTATCTGGCTGAAGTGAGTGAAGTGGAGCCCTCTAACCAGAGTAGACAGTACCCCTAACCTGATCTTATGACATATGGTGGAGAATGCGAGTATTGTAAGTCTTATGAACCCTAATATAGGACATCATCTGTAGCCTTCCCCTGCATCAGGAGTTAACATGAAGAATATAATTAAAGCATTGCTACATACTACTACGGCTCAGCAAGCAGCTATTACAGCTTCAAATGAAGCTACCACGGTGCATCAACTAGCCATTGAGGAGTCCCATAGGCAACAACAAGCGGATATTGAGGAGACCCAGAGGCAACAGCACCAAATCTGCGAAACTCTAAAAGAGGTGGTGCAGACTCTAGCCTATTTGTCCAGAAATGCTTCCCCAGAGGTCACAACTAGCTCCAGCTCTATACAAGCTTGTCATTGTCTTCAAAAAATGACCAAGGGAGATGATGTGGAAGCTTATTTCAAGCACCTGCTGTGAACTTTCGTTTCTGTATTTTTTGTTTGGAAGCCTAATTAACAACTTTTGAGAGAACCTTTGAAAAAAAGCTGGCCTAAAATTCAGTGGGCAGGCCTATTTGGTCCTCTTCCTATCTGGGGAGTCGCACAAGGCATACTTTGATTTAAACCTCATTGATGCCAAGGACTATGATATATTAAAGGCTGAATTTCTGGGGGTCATAATGTCTGTCCGGGAGCAATGAGTACATTGCGGGGAATACTAGGTGGATATACCTCCCCGCTCTCAGGTGCAAATCCTAATCCACCTCACGAAGTGGTTGCAACCTAAGACATTGATAGGCCCCCAAATTGTGGAAATTATCGTGATCGATATTGTCTGCTGTTCTGTGCAAGTGGTAAGCCATGGGGACTCCAAAACAGCAGACCAGTTGGAGATGGTGGAGAGTTATCTGGAAGCCAAGGATATGATGAGTATACCCCACTGACCACTAGTTCCGCAACAGTGTTCTCTATTGACTTCTGATAAGACGGTTCCAGGGGGAAAGGGTACTGGGCGGTGGAATGAGCTGAAACACCCAGAGACTGAAGGCTGGGAACCTGGAGATTGACCAGTTATGCCAAAAAGGTTCAAGCCTCGTAAAAAGACTTGATAGAAATGTGATAAGATGTTTTAGGCATGGTGGCTTGGGCCATCACCTCTGAACTGATGCAATGTGATACTGCTTATGTACAGCGCTGATAATCTATCTTTGTCCAGCTGACCCGCACTGCACACTGACAGGCAGAGCCAGACAAACAAATGTGTGTACTTACCATAGAAGGCAAATGGGTAAAGGCTCTACTAGATTCTGACAGTATGGTGACACTTGTAAAAGCCGAGTTGGTGAGCACCTTAAAACGTCAAGGGAAAAGAGTTGGGGTACCCTGTATATTTTACCGCTGAAGTGAACATAGAAACACAGTGTGGTTCCATGGTATTCACTGTGGGATTAGTTAAAATAAAATGATGAGTGCAGCACTAGAGTGCAGGATAATGTACCTCTTGCTGAAGTTGGAAATGTTGTTGAACCAGTTGATTGTATGAATGATCTTGAAGTGGGGAAATATATTTTTGCCATAGAACAGTTAAAAGACCCACTCTGGTAAAGGCTAGAGAAAATGTGAAGAGCCCGATAGTAGGTTGTTGTACCCTCACATGTCAATGAGTCAATGGTTGTTTTATTAAATGTCTAAAAAGGGAGAGGATATTGTGGAAAAGCTAATAGTTCCTAAAGTGTATAGAAGAACAGTGTCTGACCTGGCTCATGGTCATATGACTGCAGGGCACCCAGGAGTAGAGAAAATCTCAAAGAATATTGCAGCAGTTGTTTTTTCTGGTTGTCTATCAAGATGTATCTGAATACTGTGCACCTGTCAATACCATGCTCCTAGGCTACATTATAAAACTCCTCCTGTCCTGTTATCCATGGATTTGGTTGGATCCTTACTAAAGTCTGCCTGGGGTCATCAATATGACTGGGGTACGAATTTACGGAGGTGATAAAAATGGAAGGCAGTAGGATGAAAAAAAAATAAACGAAACTCACTTGCCCGTCTCGTAATAAATGCTGACTGAGCTTAAAAATGAAAAAACAAGTCCCCGACAGTGTGCCAAGAAATCACGATCAGCAATAATAACAGCAGCCTGTTTTGATGCGCATGGGAAGCGAAGACTAGCCCATCTGGTCCAATCCCCCAGAACAGCCACTGTAGTGCTGAAGAAGTTAAACCTGGCTATGATAGAAAGGTGTCAGAACACACAGTGCATTGCAGCCTAATGCCTATGGGTCTGCATAGTCGCAGACCAGTCATAGTACACAGGCTGCCCCTGTCCACCACCAAAAGCACCTACAATGGGCACATGAGCATCAGAACTGGACCTTGGAGCAATGGAAGAAGGTGGCCTGGTCTAAAGAATCACGTTTCCTTTTATATCATGTGGACAGCTGGATGCTTGTGTGGCGTTTAGCTGAGAAAGAGATGGCACCAGAATGCATTATGGAAAAAGGGCAAGCCAACAGAGGCATTGTGATGCTCTGGGCAATGTTCTTCTGGGAAACCTTGGCTCCTGGCATTCATCTGAATGTTACTTTGACATGTATCACCTACTTAAACACTGTTGCAGACCAAGTACACCCCTTCATTTCAATGGTTTTCCCTGATAACAATGTCCTCTTTCAGCACAATAATGCGCCCTGACACACTCCAAAAATTGTACAGGAATGGTTTGAGTAACATGACAAACAGTTCATGGTGTTGACTTGGCCTCCAAATTCCCCAGATCAATCATCTGTTTGATGTACTGGAAATATGTGGAGGTCCTACCTCGCCAGGACGTATAGGATCTGCAGCTAACGTCTCGGTACCAGATACTACAGGACACCTTCAGAGATTTTGTGGAGTCCATGAATGGACGAGTGAGAGCTATTTTGGCAGCGCAAGAAGGGCCGACACAATATTAGGCAGATGGTTTTAATTTTGTTACAGATAAATTATATATACACATACATACATACATACATACACATACATAACCATGCCATCTAGTGTCTAACATCAATTTTTATGAGCTCATCATCACACTTCCTTATAACTAGCTTTCTTGAACATTTCTCTGGGCATACAAAGACTAGTTGTTGAAAGCTTACTGAGTAACTGAGCAATAGGTGTTGAGGAGTGAAATATTTTGTACATTTTAATGGGAAAGTTTGTTATTGATAACATAAAAGAGACGGGAGAGAGTAACACCAGAAGTCAGCATACTAAATGCATAATAATTCTAATTTAAAGGCCTTTAATCCAGTACTGACAGACGCTTACTATTTAATCCACATCAATCCATGCTTCCATCTACAATACTGCCAACTCCCAGGTTGAGGCAAAAGTTTGAGGTTTACAAACTAAAAGGAGTATAGGATGGAGCATAAAAATATACAAGATATCTACAGTTTTTGTTGTTTTAAACATTCTTCTAAGGTGCTTCTTCTTAAGTCTCTTCCCAGACCTCCATGTGATTTTAAAACAAGCAAATAAATGCTTGTAAATTTTGAATCACCCGGCAGGATAAGGGTCAAACTGGATCACTCACACATTTATTGAGCTACTTAGTCTTTATAACAACAAACATACCTCCTTACTACACAAAGTGGCAGCAATTCAATAGAGGACTGGTGTACTTGAACTTGAAATGAAAATAATACTTTTTTTCTAAATAAACCTACTACGGAAAAGGGTAACGTCTGCTGCCAAAGTAGCTAGTTGCCTCCATTAACTAAAGGAAGATCTAGCTTCATTAATTTGAGACTGATGTATCTGTGGGTGACCCAAGAATGTCTTCTTCTTCTGAGCAGACAGTTGCACAAACACTAATTGGTCAAAACATATTTTGGGAATGGAGCCAAAGTATATTTTGAAGGGATAATCAACCGATTAAACATGTTACCGCATCATGGAGAAATGATTAAACCATTGTCCCAAGGGACTTTCAAACTAATTGTACAGCAGCTAAATTCCCTATATATGAAGGGGAAAATATCAGACTTATAAATACTGTGGAATGCCTCTCATTTAATCATTCACCCACCAATAACTGGGGCTCTATGTAGATCATATCAAATAAGGATTTAGCCTGTAACTTCAGTTTATACCATTGGCATTGTTATATTGCTAGGATACTGATTAATCTGTCTCCTGGCTTTTATTTGCATACTTCAGCCACTACAGTTAAACTAAAAAATAAGCATGTCTAGAATTCATTTTTCCAGGTATTTTTTACATGCCTTTTAACCAGAAATTGTTAATTCATGGTGATGAGCACTTTAACTGTATTTACCATGTGTCATGTTGGCTTTGTAACATTTATTCATAAAAGGGGGCAGACACAGTGGACGACAGATGTGTGTTTTCTCACAGTGTTTAGAAAATACAGCTAAACACCACAACTGCTAACCATCTTTCATCTATTTTATCCCCAGGTATGTGCATGAAGTATGTTCATCTTCTCTTACTCTCGTCTGTACAACTGTGCTTGTGCAACAGGAATGTGTTATCTATTGTTTTGGGCTAGTGATTAATAATGCCTAATTTATGTTCTGGCACTATCTAGCGTAATAAGACAAATAGTTGTTGGTCGGGTTTTTTTTCTGATCAGCTGACCAATTAGCACAGATGTAGCTTGTCCTGAAATTAGCCTGACTATATCTTAGCATTCAGAGTAGGTAGAAGTATTTACAAAATACATTTAAACAACACAGTTGAAAAACATCTGAAGGCATCCAGAAATAAGCTACATCTACTACAACCTGACTCTGCACTCCTACTCTATCTGAACTGAACATTGTTACTAAGTATTTATTGTTTATTTCTCTCACTTTCTTGCTTTTTAATCTTATAATCTCAATATTTTACAAATTGCTATTCTTACTCTCCTTACATGGCACTTTCTTTAGGACTATATCACCCTTCACCCTTCCTGCAAAACACACCTCTGTCCACATTGTCCCTTCATTACTCCACTCACCTCTATTTAACATTCATGAACATTTTTCCTATTTAAATTCAATTGCTGTAACAGCCTCACCCTGTCGCCAGAAACTAAAAGTTTACATCTTACAATCATCTTACCTATCTTTCTCTCTCTGCTTCTATTAGCTGGTGATATATCATCTAATCCAGGTCACCCTCACTTCGCCCATACACATATATCTGAACACTACCATTATCTAGTAAACCTCAAACACATCATATGTCTCCACTGTCTTCCAAAGTCCTTTAAATGTGCCCTTTGGAATGTACATTCTGTTTACAGCAAACTTACCTCCATACACGACCTCTTCCAGTCAACTTCAACCTTCTGGCAGCCATTGCTTAGAAAAAAAAGTAATCTCAATGAGGAGGATTAATGCACCCCGGCCGTGATGACGTCATCGGACGCCGACACGCCGTCGTCTTATATAGATGGCGGCACACGTGTGTTCAGTGAACGGCGGAGCTCAAGGGGAGAAGACCTGCACCAGCGGCGAGCGAAGAAGACAGCGCCGAGGGAAGCCCAGACAGAGTGCCCTTGTCAGGGCTATGAGCTAGCCTGTATGGTGAAGGAGCGGCGACGCAAGAGGCAGGCGGCGATTCCCAGCACCCATCTCCGGAAGGGCTGAAGAGGAGCTACGCGGGAGTTGTGTGGTATTCTCCCCACAGAGATCGGGATGGCGGTGTGTCGAGAGAACCCACACCAGGGAGGCAGCTTGCGTAGGCCCTCACTACCCGGTAAGTGCTGTTTGTCCCCCTTCCCTCGAGGCTCGAGCTAGGACAGGGCAATTGTGGTCGGCAGTGTGGCATGATTCCTTCACGCTCCGGGGGAGGCCAGTGCTTCCCGTGGTTCCTTGGGAGTAGTGTAACACAGCTCTTTTGAGTTCCGGGGCCGATCGGGGTATTCCGCAGTTCCATTGGGGCAGTGCAACCCTGCCCCTTTGAGCGCCGGGGGGCGACCATGGTCTTCCGCGGTACCATTGGGGTGTCTGGCCTGGGTTCCGGCATGGTTGCCTGGCAGTCCCAGCATGGACGGTGCCTCGAGGGGTAAGATGGAGTTCGCCCGGCAGTATACTGACAGTTCCGGGTGGGGACTGTGATACTCAGCGGCGCGCTGCCGGCAGAGGGAGTCCTGTACTGACGTTTGGGTGGCCCTCACTAGTTGTGAGTAGGGAGTTCGGGCGAGAACGTTCTCTGTCCCGAACTCTTGTAGCCCCGTGTGGCTTGGCCAGAATAAAACAGGGTGTCGTCAAGCGGAGCTGATTAATCCTCTGTTCCTAGACATCACCCCGGACAGCCCCTTCCCTCCCCCTTGCCATACGTGCCTCTTGGTCTTCTCGCCCACAGGGGAAACGCACCCTTCACGGACCGTTGGGGAAGTCCCTATAATCGGAGTGACACCTTCCATAGCGGGCCCTCGGGATCAGGTGAGAACCTTTTCTTACTTTTTAGGGGACTCTCCAAGGCATTCCTCCGGAGTGTCACCCTCACAATGGCCTTAGCAAAGTTCTCGCACTTTCAACTCTAAAGTTAAATGGCAGCACAATTTCCCAACCCATGTTGTTTGATATTTTATAATTATATATATTAGGAACAGCGTGAGAGGTCACTCAAAAACACATGGGAAGAGGAGACTACCATGGAAAATATTGAGGAAAATGAATCATTAAGTAATGCCCTGTAGGCCGTGTTCTGATTTTGTTTCGTCTTTTCCGATGCTCTACGCATGGCGCTGCGGACACTTTGTGGCGTCTTATAAATAAACAACAATAATAATAATAATAACAGCAACATGGCTCACAGAATCAGACACTGCCTCACCTGCAGTGCTTTCACATGGTGGCCTCTATTTCACCCACACCTCCAGACACCTCCAGAGACAGACAAGGAGGTGGGGTTGGACTTCTTCTCTCCCCACACTGCACATTCAAAGTGCTACCAAATGTCCCATCACTCACGTTCACATCTTTCGGAATATATGCAATTTGGATTTTTAATCCATTCTCTATATGTGTTGCTGTGATTTATCACCCTCCTGGACCACACCAACAATTTCTTGAACATTTCTCACTTCTTATCTTCTGAACCACCATCATCATGAGTGATTTTAACATCCCCATTGCTAATCCACCTTCCATTGCTGCTTTCAAACTACTCTCTCTAACCTCCTCCCTTGGCCTTTCCCAGTGGGTTGAAATCCCTACTCATCAGGATAATCTTGTTTTCTCTAGACTATGCTCGGTTTTTGGTTTCCTTAACACTACTTTTCCCCTCTCAGTTCATCACCTTATCAGCTACATGGTCACCCCAAGTACTTTAACCTCTCCGCTGTCAAACTCTACCAAGTCTCCTTATATTCTCAGAAATCTTAACTCTATTAATCTTCAACAGTTCTCCACCTCTCACCAACACCTTCTCTTACTAACTTTTACATTCTCCCCCCCTGATATGGCAGTACCTCATTTCACTAAATACTAGTAATAGCCCTTGATCAAGTCGTTCCGACGACTCTTCATACTCAGCATCATTTCGATGTGAGCCATGGTACATTATATTAACACAAAATCGTAACTTTTTTTCTCATAAAGCAAAACGTCACTGGAGTAAATCTCACATCTCAAAATGATTTCTTCACATATACTGCTATCTACCATTTCTATCAAAATGCTTTGAACACTGTAAAACAAACAAACTTCCAACCTCTCATTTCTGCTCAAGCTTCTAACCCCAAACACATTTAAATCTCTTCTCAACCCTCCCACCCCAAACCCTCCGACTACTGTCAGTGTCCAGGATCTCGATTCCTACTTAAAGGACAAGATTAATAAGATCAGACTAGAAATGATATCCTCTTCCTCGACTAGCAATCAGCTAAATTCCTTCCCAGCACCCTCTGACACCCTTTCTTCATTTCATCCCTCAAATGAAGGATCTACTCTCTTCTTATCTTCCTACTCTACCTCCTGTCCCTGTCTACTGTGCTCATTCCACCTCTAATTAAAATCTGTAATCTCACTCTCTTTCTCTACTGGTAACATTCCATCATTATTCAAGCACACAGTGATTACTTCTATTCTGAAAAACCAAATTCTGACCCAAACTCTCTCTCAAATTACTGTCCCATCTCCAATTTCCTATGCCACTCCAAGCCTCTAGAGAGAATTGCCTACACTAGCCTCACATGCTTTCTTTCTGCAGACAACCTATTGGATCCTCTACAGTCAGGCTTTCATTCGCAACACTCCTCAGAGACTGCATTGACTAAGATTGTGAATTATTTGATCACTGCTCAAACTAAAGGCCATTACTCTCTTCAAATTCTTCTAGATCTCTCTGCTGCATTTGACACTGTTGACCACTCTCTACTTATACAAACACTACCGTCCTTAGGTCTTCAAAACACTGTCCTATCCAGGTTCTAATCGCTTTTTCAGTGTTCATTTCTCTGGATTCACATCTGCACCACTTCCCTTATCAGTTGTAGAACCATGAGACGCAGTACTAGCTCCTCTGCTGTTTTTGGTCTATACCACTTCATTTGGAAAACTAATAAGCTCCTTTGGAATTCAGTAACATCTCTATGTGGATGATACACAAATTTATCTATCCTCTCCTGATCTCTGCGATCTGTGTTGTCCCACGTTACTGACTGTCTTACTGCCATTTCATATTGGATGTCCTTTCGTCAACTCAAACTTTCAAAAACAGAGTTCATAATATTCCCACCCACCAAATGAACTTACCTAAATTTTAATTTATGCAATCATCATCTCCTTCATTAACTACTGCAGTTCCCTCCTTACTGGTCTTCCCTGAATCAGAATCTCACCCCTATAATCTATGTTGCAGGCAACCGCTAGGTTTTCCCTGCAAAACGTTCTTCTTCTGCTGAGCCGCTCTGTCAGTCTTTACATCGGTTGCCTGTTTTTTACCGAATCCAATATAAAATACTTCTTCATATACATATAAAGCCATCAACAACTGCACCTACATACATCTCCTTACTTGTCTCAAAATATCTTCCAACTTGACACCTCAAAATCTGCATCTCTCATCCATGCTAATTACATGCTCCCAGTCCCGGTTACAGGACTTTTTTGAACAATGAACCTTTCACTTATTTGGAGGAGAAAGCTCCACGGTTTACATTCCACAGCCAGAAGAGTTATGGTAGTGTGTATTGCGAAAAAGTGAATGGATTTAATATAACACAGCTTAACAGAAATGTTCAGAAACTCTTCAAAAGGTGGCATTTCTCTGAAGTACTAGGAAACGACTTGACCAGGAACCACAGGTGGGCTGACAAATTTTAGCCTGGGGGGAAAGACTCGACTCAGCAGCCTATTAGGAGCATTTTAAAGGAAAGAAAATGAAGGTGGTCGAGTGATCCAGCTCTAGGCAGCCCTCTATAGGATCGGCTCAGGGGGCAGATGGCCGCCTGTCCCCCAGCCCAGCCTGCCCCTGCCAGGAACTGACTATTCTAACACTTGCAGACTGGAACTAGAACACAAAGTGATGTGTATACTTAAATCCTTCAGGATTACAAGTGTATAACTTTTAATTGTGTATTTGATTGTTACATGGCATTGCACCAGGGCCTGATATTCCAATAGGCTGTCTAGGCTGCAGCCTAGGGCGCGAGTCTTTTGTGACTGTGAGAGGTATAAACTGAAACTCACTTAAAAATATAAGTGAATAGTTGTTTTCCAAAGTAAATAGAAACCATGAAAAAATTTAGTAAGATTTTAATCCTGATGTATTCCCTTGGTAAAGGATGAAGACAATTAGTCATCCTTGGGCACAAGTATAAGGATAAGCAAGTAGAAGTGAAATACCACCACTCTGCTATACAGTTCTAATTTTAATGAAAACAAAATGAATGACAAAGATTGCTGTGACCCTTTTAAAAAGCCAAGTGAAGCTGAGTTTCAAAAACACTGTGTTAAGGCTCCAAGTATGAATACAAAATAACATATTGGTAGCTACTGAAAACAGAGTGTCTTTATTTTGAACACAGGTCCCACAGGTAATATCAGAATGTAGATAATGTTAATACAGGTACCATAGCCACAACAGGTAATGCTGCCAAGCTGTATTAAAGAACTCAGAGTCAGACAGGCAGGGGTAATACAGAATAGTCTGAAACTTGTCTGATTGAGTGAACAGCTCAGAGCAGCATGTAGAGAGCAACTAGAATGTATTTGGCAGAATCAGGTTACAATACAAAGGCACACTGGATCAAACAGGAACTAAAGACTTGGTAATGCTGGTATCCGGGTATAACAGAGGAAGTGCAGGTACAAGGAGACTGGATTACCTGGTTAGCCACTGGAGCAAGATATACTGGTGTCCAGATATACTGTAGTAGATGGAGTGCAGGATTGCCAGGTTAAACTGGGAAGCTGAAGACTTTGGTTTTCCAAGTTTGACAGGTGACTGCAGGTATTGGATGTCTGGAGGCACTGGATGATCCGTGGGAGAATCAGGCAAAAGGAGAGCCATGTAATCTAGGTTCAGAAGCTGGGAGATCCACAAATAATACCAGGGAGTAGACAGGAGCAAAGCCAAAGGAAGCTGGGGTTTGGATCAGAATCAAAGGTGCAAAACAGTGGAACAGGCAAAAGTCAGATAATCAAGAGAACAACAGGCACAATTCATAGGCATATTGCCAATGACCAGAAGCAGCAAACAATTGATTAATTGCAAGGGGCAATGTTTGTGGCAGGTATATAAGGCAGTGGAAAAGGTGCAGGTGATGATTAGGGAAGAAGTTTAACTCCTGCAGGTGAGGTGGAAATATCCAATGACAAACAGCAGCACCTCTGGTAGCATAGAAGTACTGCAGGCCAGATACAAATTAGGATCAGATCCCTAACATAAAATAGCAGCACCCCTGGTAGTATAGAGGTACTGCAAATAAGGAGTCCTAACACACGGAAAGATAAACAATGATGGGGGGTAAAACAAGACGGATTTTAAATTAAGGACATGTTTTTACGTAGCTGGCCTGGAAGGCGAGGGGGCACTATGCGCGTATTAGCCTAGAGCAGCCTGAACCCTTAATAAGACAACGCATTACACTATTAGGGCCTGATTCATCAAGGTACGTATTTGCCAATTTTAAGCGTATCATACTCGGCTCATGCTGAGAACCAGGAGATACGGCTGTTCCAAGTGCCTGCAAGTGCAAAGGACACTTACTAAAGCCTACGATTTCGGGGAGCGAACTGGGTGGGGAAGGGACATTTTGCTGTAGTGAATATACAGTAGGGGTGTGCCAAAGTCAAACACACGCAGCAAAGTCTGAACACAGATGAATCCAGCTCTGTGCGTCTGTTTTTGTGCCGTATCTCTTGCTCCAGCTAAAGGGACGATCTGTAGTGATGACAGTCTTTTGTGCATGCTGTAACATGTGTTTGCAATCACGTGCAACTGTAAAAATTTATTTTATGCTCAGTAGACATTAAAAACATTCTTATAAATATATTTCTTGGAAAAACACTTTTTTTTTACTGTTTCAACATGAAAACCTTAATTATTAACAGGTAACAATAATGCAAGATATAATTTTTTTTCATGTGTGTTCTTTTGCGAATTTATAGTCCAAATAGGTATTGGATGCATTCTACTGCGTCCGGTGTAGTAGAGCACAGCAGACCTGCCCCCAATTTCAAAAGCATACGCATCTTGAGATCCGTTTCTTGCTGAATTTGGGTGGAAGCAAATCCTAAACATGTGCATATAGTATCGAACGCGGGTTGCGCTCAGAATACATGGCTTGATGAATCAGGTCCTTAGTGTTTTCATTTTCAGAATAACATTTTTGGGACCTATTGGAGATATACAGTTATTATACACCCTTTGTAACCTCAAGAGGGTGACTGTGACCTATTAGTTTAGTCCCTCACACTTTACATTCTGTACAGAAAGCACTATGTACATCCTTTTCTATTTTGAGTAAATTACGTTGGAGGAGGACTGCGACTGAAGAAATTCATATATACATCTGTTATTTGAGCATTATTTTAAGTTACACTCACAATGGATCACTAGTAGCATGGAGAGCACAATTTTCTTTCTTAGTCACATATCCATGAGGGTATTGTCTACACATTTAATTTTGGATCTAAAGCACCATATCGGTTGCCTTGTGGAACCATTTGGTTTAAAGTTCATTCTCACCAATAATAGGTGAGCCTTTTCTCTTTTTCAGATTACTTGCATTTTCATGCAATACACACTATGATATTTTTGTTTTTGTAGACAGTGCATCATATACCTGTATATGAATTGTAAAAGTAATCTGCATTTGGATAGCATTATTAAGTCAAGACATATCCCAGTGGTCTTGACTTATACAGACAGCTGATCCTTTGACTTGGATGTGTCCTCAGTATCAGATATTTATATAGCGCCGCTAATTCCGCAGCGTTGTACAGAGAACTTACTCACATCAGTCCCTGCCCCATTGGAGCTTACAATCTAAATTCCCTAACACACACACACAATTGACTAAGGTCAATTTGATAGCAGTCAATTAGCCTACTATTATGTTTTTGGCTTGTGGAAGGAAACCGGAGTGCCTGGAGGAAACCCACGCAAACACAGGGAGAACATAAAAACTCCAGACAGATAAGGCCATGGTCAGGAATCAAACTCATGGCCCAGCGCTGTGAGGCAGAAGTGCTAACCACTAAGCCACCATGCTTTGTGGTTCTCAATAGTTGATTGTCCAACCATGCCTTTCTCCTTCATTCGCAAATATTTGGATAGGATACACAGAGAGAGTGATGATGAGTTTCTGGTGAAACCAGTGGTCAAGGTGAATGGTGGAAGTGGCGGAATGGAAAATGTAAGTGAGTGGAGTGTGATAGTTTTACAATCAAGGAGTAGAAGAAGTGGTGGTATGACAACCATTGTTTACCAACCTACCTCCACCACTCGGTGAAGCAACAATTTTTTTTGGGGGGGAGGGGGGGGGGTTTGTTTTAATAAACACACTGCACATTTTATTTTTGCAACTACAAAATCTATCAGGGTGTACTTTAATTTTGTTGGCTGTATTTCTAGTGGGTGCAGCCATATAATTTATGAATGGAAGGAAACTGAGTATAGAATCACAGTTTGCAAAGGAAATGCTGAACTTTGTTTAGGATGTGGCACCAACCCTTCCTCACTCAACTTTTAACACCATTGTAACACTCACCAATGGCTAACCCCTTCATGTCTTGAGTGGCCAATGGCTATATTTATATGTACTAAAGGTAACAAATTATGTTAAACTGTAGGTTAAACATTTCTCTGAATATAACTACTTTATTTATCTACTATATTTTACAAATATAATACATCAGCCCCAATAGCAAAGCCTCTGTCAACTTTTCACCTTGCTCAGCAAATGTTTCATCAAAGGTGACGTTTAACCTAATCACTAAATGCTGGCAAAATAGGAGTTAACAGAATGATTTGTTCTTACTATACTTTGTCAATGGTGTGCAAAGATTAATGACTCCTGTTCTCTTTATGTTATGTCATGGAGGTCTGAACCAAGTGCTTTGTGTAAAAGAGCCAGCATTTCAGAATGAACAGAAACATGTGCTTGCTTTCTGCTGAGTGCTCCTTGTCTTGCTCTCTTTCGGCATTTTTTTTCCGTGACTGATTGAAGTAGGATTATGTTCCCCATGGAAATTACTGTTAAGGTAGACTGGCTAAATAAAAAAATAACGTAATGGTTGAAAAATCTCATGTGTTATTTGAAGTCATGAAGGAATAAACGTATGGGAATACCAAGTTTGGTTTTAAGCTTTCCTTTATCAGAGAGATTTTCACAAAATGTGAATCAATACAGATAGTAATTAGAAGGGTGTGTACTCATGAAGAGCTCAAATACAACTGCTTAAATAGATCTTAAACTTATGTACAAATGCATGTAAGCTGCATTCACAGAAACACAGTAAGGCTAATTTATAAATGAGTGAAAAATCAAGGTGTGATGTGGTGCACATAGTGCTTTTAGCAAATGAGTTTCCCTGTGTTTGTATGTGTACCTATAATTAGGGACTTGTTGCCCGAAATGCATGATTTGGTTTGATGCTATACTCCATGTTGCTGCACCCTTGAATACCACTTGGTGTTCATGAAATATATTGTGTCTGATGTTCTTGAATATGGTGCCTTATTTATCTCATGAGCCTGCCTCTAGATGCAGCGCCAGAGTATAGACCCGTGGCAGAACTACCGCTGTAGTCAGGGGTGTAGCTGCTACAAAGCCTGTTGTTGGATGGGGGGGACGGCAGCAGTTTCGCATGTTTAAGCCACATACTGCAGTAGTGAGACTGTAAGACAATTTCTCACCTCCTCTGGCTTTAACAAGCTCCATCTAATGATCAGATAGTGGCTGATGTAACAAAAAGGAAGCCTGTGATTTCTTAACAATGTAGGAGGCTTCCTAAAAGCAGCCTTGGACTGATCACAAGAGCATATCTCCCACTGTCCATATTTTATGAGACTGTCACTGGGTCCAGATTTAGAAATTGTAATTGTTTGGAGTATACTAGAGTAAACATGTGGACCTGACTGGTGGGTCTGTGCGTACTGAGGGGAGGAGTTACTTTTTTTGAGATAGTGTAACATGGTATAATAGTGGGATGTAGTACAGTTTAGTGCAGGTTCAGGCACCCTGTGGCTCTTTTCCTTTTGTGAAACTAAAAGACTCAAGCTGTTGTGGCAGGACATTCTGGCACTTGTAGTTCCACTATAGTTGTTTAACCATACTGTAGATTGCCTACATTTACAATTATCATTGGTAGCAATAATACAGTTCTGTGAAATCATAGAGCATGGGGGTCATATTAAATAGCACTACAGCACTATGAAATATGATAGTTCTGATGCTAAAAAAAAGTAGGGCAAGGTGACAATAGATAATGTTTGCAAATCTAATGTAGATTAGGCATACCAATAAGTGATATTAGGGGGTTGAAGAAGGTAAAGGGGACTGGGGAGCACCTCAGAAACTGCCATCAGGAACCCTTAATCAAACCAGCCTCAAACTAGCAGCAGCACCGCCTGAGAATCAGGAGGAGATCACAGATATTTCTCAATTACAAACAGGTTTAAAAAATGTGCAAGTTTAAATATCCCTCCTTCCAGTCCCTGATAGGTTGTTCGCTGGAAATAGGAGGTGCTGATCTATTCTCCTATTTCCAGCGAACAACCTGCCAGGGACTGAGAGGAGGGATATTTAAACTTCCACGCTGACTGGGGACTCATATCTACTTATTTCTGAGGAAGCCTCTATTATAGATGTGAAACACATTGGCTAGATTCTACAATACCTACATTTCAACTTAACCTATCTCACTATTATAGGGACTTGTCCAGCTTTTTCAACCATCAGGCTCCAACCATAGAAGAATTGCCCGCTAAGCAGGACGTAAGAGGCGGTTCCTCAACAAAGGGTGGAGAGGCATCATATACGGGTAAGAACGCAATGTGTTCACAACCTGTTCATTCTGTATTGTGAAACCGAATGTCCGTTTTTGCATAATCTAAGGAGCGCTAACTTGAATCTAGGGACAAGAAATAGAATTGTTTCTTTGATTTTTGTTTTGGTTTTAAATGTATTGCATTGCATAGCGTATGTGTATTTTGTGCATTGCGTATGTGTACTTCCGGCAGAGGGGGGCTGGCCCGGGGGCAGGGGGGCATTGGTCCCCCGGGCCGCTCAGTTTATCCATTGTTAGGGCCGGCCACCCAGCTCCTGCTCTTCCCCACCCCGGCTGCACTATAACCTAATTATTACCGGCGGCCGCATCACATGACACGCGATGCGGCCGCCTCAGCGCACAGGCGGGCGCTTCACATGATGGTATTGTTGCCACGTATTTAAACAGTCGTTTTGATAGTCAATTATGTATATATATAGTAGTATCACTTGTTAAAACCTCTGAAAATATATTACTATTGTTTGGGAAATTGATCTGCGCAGAAAACAAAAGTGTATATTGTGTGATTGTGTGACTAGAAAGAGTTGAATTATTGTCTTAGAGAGAGTATCGGTTGCTGTCTGACGAGGCAGGTTGCACAACTGGTGATCGGTATACGGGGCAGGTATACTGGTGGCGAAAACAGGGAAGTTTTCGCAAGCGCACCCAATAGTAATCACAGCGCTTACTGATAATTAGTATCTTTAAGCGGTGCGCTTGAACCGCACTGTATAGAGACCGTGATTTTGACTTAGGAGAGCAGCCAGGGGAATTACGCTGGCAAGATGGGTAACTCTTATTCTACTAGTTGGTAATAAACTCAACAGATTTGTTGGAGAGACAGAGTATCGAGGAGCTGATAATACTGTGGTTCACGTTGATATTTCTGTGTTAGGGGATCCTCGTTGGGTACGAGAAGAAGTGAGTGGACGCAGCTTAAGCAATCCTTCCACAGCCATTAAAGATCTCTAGCAGTAGTTGCGTGTGGCAGAGTGTTGAAAGAATTTGCTGGGGAGAGAGGGTATCGGGGAGCTGATACCCCTGCGGTTCGCATTGAGATTTCTGGTTCAACATGGGTGGTAAGCATGCGCTAGAGATGGTTGAAGTTATACCTAAGGAAGGGCCGATTGGTTCGGCGAGGTTTCTTATGTTTAAGAAATATGGTACGTACGCAACGGCGTACTGCGACAAATGGGTCATGATGAACAAAGATTGCGTGAGTCCTTTTCCAAAGATCGGTAGTTTCAATTCAGAGGTATTAAATAATATTAGAGATAAAGTATGGTTGATTAAATCAACAAAAGTAAGAATTTAAAACGATGATTGTTTAAAATTGTGGCAACTGGAAGGGTACACGCGGCAAGGCAGCGCACACACAGCGAAAGTAGCCATTGAGAAGCATGGAGAACAGAGCGCAAGCGCACCCCCGATGCAGTATGCGGTTGGAGGCATAAGTACAGCCATTACCAAAAATGAAAAATGAAATGAAGTTATATCCTGTTTTAAGCCAATTTAAAACAAATGTTTCTGAAGGAGGATGAACCCACTGTAATTTCAGCCATTGCTCATGCTATTATCATGCTGGAAGTACAGCGCAGATAAGGCAAGGGAGCGGACCCACCAGCACGGGCAGCGGCTGAAATAGGTGAGAGTAGTGGAGTAAGTACAAGGAGGGAGAACATTCATGGTACTGAAGCAGCAATTCTTGTGATTAATCCTGAATGTAGTGATACGGTTGGTGCTTATCCTGTCCGCACAATAGCAGTTCTTAATGGGAAAGCGGACAAGGATGGTATAGTTCCTATACAAAATGTTGCAATGCATTGTCCTTTGACTAGATCGGAACTACGTTTAATTATCACTGATTTCCCAGATCCTAGAAAAGAGTTGGCCAGATGTCAGAAATTTGTCAGAGACTTAGGTAACGCGCACGAGCCAACCAATAAAGATTGGCGAGTGGTGTTGAGGGCCTGTCTTCCTTCCAATACTGACATACAAAAGTTTATTAAGGATTGTTCGTTGGAGGAAGACAGAACCCTAACAGATGAGGATAACCAAGAGAATATTAAGAAAATTGTCTCACATTTGGCCATCTATTTTCCAGTAGTAGTGAATTGGAGCAAGATTTTCACTATCAAGCAAAGGGAGAGTGAAACTGCAGCTGATTATTTCTCTAGAGCTCTGTCAGCGATGACCCAGTTCGCTGGGATATCAGACATAAAAGAGGATCCACATCACAGGGAAGTGGCTGTAACAGTATTAATGGATGGTCTCAGAGAAAATCTAAAGACAAGGGTACAAACCTCAAAACCTAGTTGGAGAGGCATCATGGTAGATACTCTTAGAGAAATTGCATGGAGCATGATAAGAACATTTTTAGAAAGAAAGAAGAGAAGAGTGATAGGTTCATGACGGTAAGTTTACAAGCTTTAGAGGGACTGCACACACGACCACAAGCTTACAACACACATAAAAGGAGCATATGACAGTGAAGAGTTACAACTGCAATGAAGGACATATCATGAAAGATTGCAGAAAGGAAAGAGACAGGACACCTAGAGGAGGATCACATAGATACCCACAAAGGAGAAACACATATAGGTTAGAAAACTCACAGCTACCCGCGCATGTTATAGCAGCAAATGCTGCGCGAGAAAGTGATAATCAGCACTAGGGGTCAGGTTATACCTGTATTTTACAGTCAGTGAGGTTAACTGAGAGTCTGAGGGAAGAGCCTACAATGATAGTTGACATAGCTGGTAGGAAACACACTTTTCTTGTAGATACAGTGGTGGCCAGATCAGTGATAACCTCTCCTTTAAATCTACAGGTAACTAGCAAAACTGTTCCAGCTATGGGGGTAATGGGGAGAGTGTTACATTACCCTTTGACTAAACCTGCAGAAGATACTATCGGGCCTCTGCATACCAAGCATTCATTTGTCTTGGCTGCAGCAGCTCCTACTAACTTACTAGGAAGGTATTTGTTGTGCAAAATGGGATGTGTCATATACTGTACCCCTTATGGTGCATTCCTAGACATACCAGAGAAGGTTTCACATGAGGTACAGGACATATTGAACACTCCACAAAGGTGAATGTTACACTATACCGTTATAGAACAAAGTCCATCTCAGGTAAAGGGAATGTTGTTGCAAATACAGGGTTCCCTATGGACTAAAGATGGACAGGACATTAGATTGATGGCAAATGTAGCTCCTGTGATGGTAAATCTAAAAAGGTAGGATAGCTCCAAAAATCCCACAGTATCCATTGAAACCGGAGGTGGAATTCAGGGTGTATCTTGTTATTGAGAAGCTGTTGCAACAAGGGATCTTAATTCGTACATCCAGCACTGCCAATAGTCCCATTTTCCCTGTGAAGAAGAGTGGGGGGAGGAGCTATTGATTAGTCCAGGACCTAAGGAGAATTAAAAAAGTTGTTGAGAGCCAATTCTCCGTAGTGCCCAATCCAGCAGTCATCCTCATGCAGATTCCACCGTCTGCTAGACACTTTACCGTCAATGACATCTGTTCTTCCTTCTTCTCAGTCCCTCTTCACCCTGACTGTCAATACCTTTTTGCATTTTCCTATAGGGGGTTCAATATGCATGGACCAGATTTCCCCAGGGGTTCATTGACAGCGCTAGTATTTTCTCCCATGCCTTACATGACTGCTTACAATCCTTCCAACCAAGCAATGGGTCTGTTCTGATTCAATATGTGGACGATTTGTTGTTGTGCTCTGATTCTTTTACGTTATGTTTACATGATACCAAATTGTTGTTACTTCATCTCTCGCAAACAGGGCACAAGGTTGCAAAGGACAAGTTAGAGCCATGTCAGACTAAGGTTAAATACTTGGAACACTGTCTCACCCAGGGACTAAGACATTTGACAAATGACAGATTTGAGGCAATACAAGACATTTTTTCTGCCGCAGAACCAAAAGCAAATTCGTACTTTCTTGGGGATGTGTGAATACTGTAGATCCTGGATCCAAGGTTTTTCTATTCTGGCATTACCATTGCAGAGTTAGTCTCTTCCTTGAAACCTGAACGTGTCACAAAAAGAAGAGTCAGAGCAAGCATTCTAAAATCTGAAAGATAGTCTGACTAGAGCACCTGCATTGGGAATACCTGATTATGAAAAGCCCTTTGAGTTATATTGTACGGAAGCTGATGGTTGTGCAGCAGGTGTCCTCACGCAGAAACATGGTGACACTAACAAACCAGTAGCAAACTACCGTGCACAATTGGACACTGTGGCGAGAGCAACTGCTCTTCTGGTAAGCAAAAGTGAGGACGTAGTATTAGGACATGATTCAACTGTCTGTACATCTTATGCAGTATCCGTTCTGTTAAATTCAGCTCAAACCAGACATGTCTCTTCAGCTAGGTTCACAAAATGGGAACTAGCTCTGATGGCACCTGCAAACATCACCAAACAGTGTAGCACTTTAAATCCAGCTACATACCTTCCATATGTGCCTCTAGATGCACAAAGGGTGGGAGGTGAGGAAACTCTGGTTGGGGATGAGTTTTGCAGTTATGATAAGCATAATTGTATGGAATATCTGAACCAGACCTTTACTGCAAGGCCCAACATACGTGGCACCCCCTTAGAAAATGTAGATTTTACGGTTTACACGGACAGGAGTTGTCATAGACAGACTGAGACGGGAGAACTATGCACTGGTTACACTGTTGTAGATGATTGAGGTGTTGTAGAAGCTGAACCCCTTGGCCCACCTCACTCGGCCCAAGTGGCCGAACTAGTAGCACTAAGGAGAGTGTGTGAGTTGGCAGAGGGTAAGTCAGCTAATATAAAAAGTGATTCTAGGTACGCCTTCGGGGTAGTGCACGATTTCGGGGCCCTTTGGTGTCTTAGAAACTTTACGACAGCAGCAGGCACACCAGTAGCACACTAACGACACATAAAAGGACTCTCGACAGCGATACAGTTACCCAAACAGTAGCCATCATAAAGTGTAAGGCCCACACATCCGAAGAAGACACGTTGTCATTGGGCAATAACAGGGCGGACGAAGCTGCTAAATGGGCAGCAGGGCAACCTGTAACTGTATCAACAGAGACAATAATGGTTTTTCAGACATTAGACACTCAGAAATTGATTGAAATGCAAGATTTGTGTTCCCTACAGGAAAGGGCGATCTGGAAGGTGAAGGGATGTGGTCAAGAGTCCTCAGGGCTCTGGAGAGATGGACAAGGTAGGCCCGTGGCTCCCAGAGCATATTACCCAGACCTGGCTGAGGCAGCACATGGTCTGACTCATCTGGATAAAGAAGGTATGTGTAAACTAGTGAGAGCGTACTAGAGTGCGCCTGGTTTTTCCTCTCAGGCCGGTAAGAAGGCAATGTCCTGTCTTACTTGTTTGAGGAAAAATGTTGGGACAATACCAACTGAGCCATCTCATATCCCTCCTACAGATGGACCTTTTCAGGTAATACAAATTGACTATATTCAATTGCCATCTTGCAGGAATTTCAAGTATGTGTTAGTGTGCACTGATGTGTTTTCCAGTTGGGTAGAGGCATATACAGCAGCCACTAATACTGCTGTCTTCACTGCAAAGAAAATTGTTCAAGAATTTGTGTGTAGGTACGGTATCCCTAGAATCATAGAAAGTGATAGGGGTACCCACATTACAGGTGATATCTTCCAGAACACGTGTAAGCTTATGTGAATCAGTAGCAGACTTCATACTCCTAACCGACCACAAGCCAGTGGTAAGGTGGAAAGGGTAAACTGCACCATAAAGAACAAGCTGAGTAAGATAATGACTGAAACTGGGTTGGCGTGGCCAGAAGCTCTGCCACTCGTCCTCCATAGCATCAGAACCACTCCCAGACCTCCTCTTAATCTGTCCCCCTTTGAGATACTTTTTGGCCGACAACCTCATTTGATTGTAAGTCCACAAGATGACTTGAAGTGTAACAATGAAGTGACTGTGCAATATCTCAAAAATTAGGAGACAGCTAAAACAACAACAACAAAAACTGAAAATGCTGTCATCTGGTATGCCAGAAACGATCTGTCATGATGTTGAACCTGGGAAACATGTTATGATCCGCAATTTCTTACGTTCCGGTTGTTTAACAGACCGTTGGGAAGGCCCGTACCAAGTGTTGATGACCAATACCACATCTCTGAAGGTTGCAGAAAGAGACACTTTGGTCCATTCCACTCACTGCAGGAAAGTCAGTATCTCGGAGAAAGTACAAGATAAAGCTGAGACCGACGACACTGATCTGTCACTCGTAAACCTGTTCCGAGAGACCGAAAGCCTACAGTTAAGACACCTGAGCCAAGGACGTTGCCTAGACTATCATCCCAGCAATGGAGTGGCGATTTTTGTTTTTCTTTTGTTCCAGGATTTTTCTTGCTTTTATTCTTTATAGGACACCCTATTTTTGTGAAGGATGGATGACAGAGATGGGATCTGGTAGTGATGCTGCTGAGATGGAGTTGGAGGAAAGGTTGATAGAACCAACAGTATAGCCCATTATCAAGCTCGGTCCAGGGGTTATGAAAAGTTCTGCTAGCTCTGGAACTCAAAGGCAGTGTGTGGGGCTATTATCTGATGAATATTGTATTTGTAAGTACTGTGACTCCCTAGATGAAGAGTAATGCATCCAGCGATTCCAGTCCAACAGTAATCTGGACATAGGCGGGCATCCTCTGGAGGAATAATACTCCTTGGTGGGTTAGGTCTTAAACCAAACCGAGTGCTGCGTGTGCTCTCATGTGCCTCAGTTACAGCATAACATAGGACTAGTGCCGTTTCCACTAAATATCTCTGAGGTCCTCGAATTATGGGGAGGGAGGTCCATAGACGGGAGATACAATATCACTAAGTCCCCTAGTCTGAAGCTTCGTCAATACTCATTAGATCGGTCTTTGCTGTGTCTGGATATCTCACAGGTAAAAAGACTGGAGAATCGGGAAGCTGACCTACCTGATCAGACAATGGCTCACCACACTAGTATTGAGGGGAGACTCTCAAGGCCACCAATAGGCAGGAATATTGAGTAGGACGTGTCAACAGACATAAGAAAATATCCATTGGAAAAGTCCCTATAGGTTATTGTAAAAATATTATCCATGCTGACACTTGTCTCGAACAAATGGAGACACAAGGCATGGGTAGTTTTATCAAAACTTTGTGTGATATCATCAATGATCATACTGTACATTATGCCCTCCCTGGTGATGTGTACTATGTTTGTGGGAGAAAGGCTTATTCCTGGTTAGCTTCGGGTTCCAAAGGTTTGTGCTTTTTAGGTAAACTTTTTCCAAAAGTCATGATCATTACACATGATAAAATGATGGATATCCATAGGACTAAATCACCACCATACATACACACACAGTATGAACATCGTGGCAAACGAAACATGATTCCTGGTGAAGAACCCATAGCTACAAAATTGATTAGTGAAACCACTGGTTTCCAGGTTATGGTTGCTTTAGATCCCACCAGGATCGTTCAGGGAACTTTAAATTTTAAGTGTGTTCAGGACCTAGCTAAATTAATAGACAATATCACAGAGATGTATGATGACACTTTCAGGTATACGGGTAGAGAGCTACAGGCTTATAAATAGGAGTTAGTGCAACAGACAGGTGTTGACTTATCTCACATCTATTACTGGTGGATATTCTGTGACATTGGCCACTCAGTTTGGTGTCAAATGTTGCACGTACGTCACCAATACTGATGACCCCAAGGGAAGTCATAGACCGGAAAATGGATGAAATTCTGCAACTGAAATGGGAATTTCTGAGGAACCATAATTCTTCATTATATGAGATTGGAAAAAAGGGGCAAGATGGTTCTCAAGGTTGAATTCTGTAAAATGGTTCTCTGGGCTAGGAGAGTGGGTACAGGAAATGGTTGCTAGCATAGGTAAGCTCC
The DNA here is from genome assembly GCF_038048845.1 of Mixophyes fleayi. NCBI lineage: Eukaryota > Metazoa > Chordata > Amphibia > Anura > Limnodynastidae > Mixophyes > Mixophyes fleayi. The sequence continues at coordinate 216,768,091 of NC_134403.1, read as the reverse complement.
TTCTCCTTATACTTGGTGTCATCTTAGTAATTGGCTTATGTGTCAGATGTGTTCCTACTGTGTGGAAGTGTGGAAAGCAGTCTACTGAGGTAAACACTGAAAATGAGACTGAAATAGTGGTGAGGGATACGGAAATCATGGTCTGAGAGGAAATACATTACAATCCTGACATCGAGAACATGATTAGGTAATAGTTTCTTACAATATCAAAGGGTGGAGCTGTCGAAATCATAAAATTAGATATTAATTGAAATGACTGTATCCAACAACTTGATTGTCTTTGTCTGAAATTATGCGCATAGCACGCTACGGCGTGGAGGAGGGTATTCAGTCGCAATACGTGGCAAACACTTTTGTTTTCCATTTACACACATACACACGAACATGCTCATTTGTATTTAGTTCACATTAATAGTAGTTGCAACACATAGTTATGTCGAAATGCAGCAGTTTTTAGGGTTGATATTATAAGTTATATACATGTTAGTGAAATCTAAGGTTCAGGTTACAGGAAATATATCATGTCTGGTATCATTATAATCCCCAATTTATTCCCAGACGTCCGGTTCTTTCGCCAAACAGAATGCACATTGTGTATGGTAGTTATAGATTGTAGGGAATAAATGATTAGAATGATATTGTCTGTGTAATGTAAATAGACTAGTATAAACTGGATTCTTGGTGGGGAAAATTGGAATGCATCTCCAGGAGAGCTGACCCCCACCGTTGGATATTTTCGCTTGAACTGGCCAATGACCTGCATTACACTGGACCCTCCTGAAGCCTGAACCTATGTGTCACTCACCGGACTGTGAGTGCTTCTTCCCGGACTATTAGGAACCGTGGACGTCCTCTATCCTGAGGGACTGCGCATGCGCAGCCCTTTCCAAACCTTCAGTGTATGTTCCTTTAACTTAATTGGCAGATCAGGCAACCTCCCTATATTAAGCACCTGTGGTCAACACCACGTTGCCTGATCTTGGAGTCTCATTCCCCATGAGTCTCTGAAGGTGTTCCTGTGTTTCCTTGTTCATTCAGCCCTGCTGATTCCTGTGGTTTCCAAACCACTTCTACCTCTGTGGTTTCCAAACCACTTCTGCTACTGTGGTTCCCATACCACTTCTACCATCTACTATATCATTGGGACTGTTAGCTGATGCCTATCCGCTGCCTCCGTGCATTACAGGCTTCAACCACATCCACTCACCTGTTCATGATTGTGACTGCCAGCTGATTCCTATCCGCTGCCTCCGTGCACTACAGGCTTCAACCTGCAACTCGTCTGTGTTTCATCATCGTGACTGCTAGCTGATTCCTATCCGCTGCCTCCGTGCACTACAGTCTTCAACCTGCAACCCGTCTGTGTTTCATCGTGACTGTTTAGCTGATTCCTATCCGCTGCCTCTGTGCGCTTCAGTCTTCAGTCCTTGTCTACTCTACCGTGTTTCCTTGAGTCTGCTGCCACTATTGCTACCCGCTACTCTCCGTGATCATCTGTTCCAGTTCAACTCTGCTCCGGTGTCCCATCGTTACTGCACCTGCTGGTTGCTATTGGTTACCTCCGTGTTCCCGCAGAGACCCGCTGCTGTTACTTCTCAGCGCTACTCATCCATCTACTGCTGATCCGCTCTCCACGCCTTCCTGTGTTCCCTGCTGGTCTACCTACCTGTGCGCTGCACCTGCTAGACCCCTGCTTCACCCATCCAGGGACTTGTATCCTGCTGGCCTCCTGCCCTTCAGGTATCTCTGCACTCCTGTCTGACTGCCTTCTCCTGAACCACGGTATGCATACTTCCCATTGACTGTGCTGTGTATTGCATACCTTGCTGGACTGTGTTGGTTCTCCTCTGGAGTGTACTATCCGCTGAGTCTATTGCCATCATTGACTGTGTTGGTTCTCCTCTGGAGTGTACTATCTGCTGACTCTACTGCCATCATTGACTGTGTTATCTCATGCCGGATTACTTCAAGAGACTTTCTATATTGGCAGTGTTGTTCAGTCATTTATACATTTATATTGTGCATATTACTGTGGATCAAAGTCAAGGTGCCCGTGTATATATTGTGTTGCAGTCTCTCCCCGTGCACCTCCTCACATATATATTCAGTAGTACAACTTGCTAGTGGCAGACCACTGACTCCTGTTTACAGTTTCACCTGTTCCAGTATCCTCTCACATAGCAGTGGTACAACTTGCTAACGCAGACCACTGACTCCCCGGATACCTCCAATTGGATTCCATTCCTTCACTCAGACAGCGGTACAACTTGCTATCCGCAGACCGCTGACTCTCATCACCTCCTCGTTTCTGTTGGACATTCCTCCTCACTATAGCAGTGGTACAACTTGCTACCGCAGACCACTGACTACCTTCACGTGTCCTTTGTCCATACAGTTCCTCGTGTATTACTACCTCCATATTGCCAGTGCTGCTAGTCATAGACTTTCCTGAGCATCTCATCATCTGCTATTTCCTGTTCCGTGATCACCCTGCTACCAGAGTACCATATTACCACCTATACTGCTCTGGTAAGCCTATCACCTGGTGATCCCTGGGTAAAGACTCCTAGTGCCCGTGACAGTAAGATCAGGCCATGACAGACCCAGATACGGAACCTACTGCTAAAGAGATGCTGCAGCATCTGGTCAGCCGTGTGGAGCAACAGGATGCTCGCCAACAGCTGTTACTTCAATGTTACCAATCGTTAACCTCCCAAGGAACATCTGGACAGACTGTTACAGCTAGTATTGAAGCTCCTGTGCTTTCCTCCGTTTCCCCAGTGCCATCCCAGGTGTCTACAGCTCCTACGCTTCACCTGCCTACTCCGTCAAAATATGACGGGGACCCCAAAACTTGTAGAGGTTTCCTTAACCAATGTTCAGTCCATTTTGAACTCCAACCTCAAAATTTTTCTACCCATCGTTCCAGAGTGGCCTATCTTATCTCATTGTTTTCTGGACAAGCCCTGGCTTGGGCCTCCCCTCTGTGGGAAAGAAACGATCCAATTCTACAAGATAGTGCCAAATTCATTTCCACGTTCCGAAGTGTGTTCGATGAACCAGGTCGTGTGACCTCCGCTGCTTCCAGCATTCTTCGTTTGCGACAAGGCTCCCATACAGTAGGACAGTATGTCATTCAATTTAGGATCTTAGCCTCTGAACTTCAGTGGAACACTGAAGCATTAGTTGCCGCCTTCTGGCAGGGGCTCTCCGATAAAATTAAAGATGCACTGACTACCCAAGAGCTTCCTTCGTCACTAGAAGATTTGATCTCTCTTTGCCATCGTGTAGACATGAGATTTCGTGAAAGAGAATCTGAGAAAACAACTTCTGCTAAAGCACCTCTTCGTTTAAACCCTCAATTTCGTCCAGTTTCACCTTCTGTGATTCCCATGGAGATAGGACGTTCCAAATTATCTTTAGAAGAGAGGAAACGAAGAGTAAAGAATAGACTCTGTATCTATTGTGCTGATTCCACACATATGCTCAGTTCTTGCCCTAAGAAATCGGGAAATGCCAGGCCCTAACTAGTTCTGGAGAGGTGAAGTTAGGGTCCCTGGAGTCCTCTCCATTGTCTATGAAATCTAAAGTCTGCGCTTTCGATGTTACGATTTCCTTTGCTACCAAATCCTTTGAGTCACAGGCATTGATTGATTCCGGAGCAGCAGGAAATTTCATTTCTAAATCACTAGTGAATCAATGGTCCCTACCAGTGATCACTTTAAAAACACCCATTACTGTGACGGCTATAGATGGATCACGTCTCATCAATGGTCTCATCACCCAGAGTACGTCTCCAGTAACCCTTCAGATTGGTGTACTACACCATGAAGAAATTTCGTTTTTAATTCTTCCTGTTACGACAAGTCCGATTGTCTTAGGCCTTCCATGGCTTCAATGTCACTCTCCCCAGATTGACTGGCGCACCCCTCAAGTTACGTCTTGGGGGCCTGAATGTCACCATCGTTGTCTCTCTCAAGTTATTCCTCTTAAAGTACAGCAATCTTCCATCTCATCGTCCTCCCCGGGACTCCCTCCTCAGTATGCTTCATTTGCCGATGTGTTTGATAAAGCTCAGTCTGAACGTCTTCCTCCTCATCGTTCTTGGGATTGTCCGATCGACCTTCTACCTGGCAAGACTCCTCCCAGGGGTCGGGTCTATCCTCTCTCGTTACCTGAAACTCAAGCCACATCTGAGTACATACAGGAGAATCTCCAGCGTGGGTTCATTCGACCTTCCACCTCTCCCGCTGGAGCTGGGTTCTTCTTCGTCAAAAAGAAGGATGGATCATTACGCCCTTGTATAGATTTTCGTGGACTCAACGCCATTACTATCAAGAATCGGTATCCCATTCCGCTGATCACTGAGCTATTTGATCGCATCAAGGGAGCTCGGATATTTACTAAGTTGGATCTTCGTGGTGCCTACAATTTAATTAGAATCCGTTCCGGTGACGAATGGAAGACCGCGTTTAACACCAGAGATGGGCATTACGAATATTTAGTAATGCCCTTCGGGCTGTGTAATGCCCCCGCGGTTTTCCAGGGTTTCATCAATGAGATCTTTCGGGACTTATTATATGTATGTGTCGTTGTCTACCTGGACGACATATTGATCTTCTCACAGGACCTGCCTTCTCATCACCAACATGTGGCAGAGGTCCTCTCCAGACTACGGAAAAACTCATTGTTCTGTAAATTGGAAAAATGTTCATTCGAGTTACCCCAGATTCCATTCTTGGGGTATATAGTTTCCGGAGTTGGCCTGAAGATGGATCCAGACAAAGTAAATGCTGTACTACATTGGCCTCAGCCAACTACTCTTCGTGCCATCCAGCGTTTTTTAGGTTTTGCCAATTACTATAGACGCTTCATTCAAGACTTCTCATCCATTGCATCTCCCATTGTGGCCTTAACTCGGAAAGGGGCTAATACTAAGCAATGGTCATCTGAGGCTCTCCAAGCCTTTCAAATCCTCAAAGAGTCCTTCTCGTCTGCTCCCATTCTGCGACAACCTGATGTGACACTCCCCTTCTTCCTAGAAGTAGATGCCTCTAATGTGGGCTTAGGAGCTATTCTCTCCCAACGCTCGGAGCAACAAAAATTACATCCTTGTGCCTTCTACTCTCGGGGTCTTCTGCCCGCAGAGAAAAACTATACTATCGGGGACAAGGAGTTGCTGGCCATCAAAGCTGCATTAGAGGAATGGAGATACTTGTTGGAAGGAGCTCGCCATCCTGTGACGATCTTCACGGATCATAAGAACTTGTCATATTTGCAATCTGCTCAATGCTTGAACCCTCGTCAAGCAAGATGGTCTCTTTTCTTTTCCCGTTTTGAATTAATTATAACCTTCAAACCAGCTGCTAAGAACAAGAAAGCTGACGCTCTATCTCGAGCTTTTGTGACGTCCTCTGATGTAGAAGAGGTTCCCAACCATGCTATTCTAGACCCCAAATGTATTTCTCTGGCTGCGTCATCCACCAAAATGCTACCATTTGGGAAGACCCTCGTGCCTCCTACTCTGAGGAGGAAAATCCTTTCGTGGTTCCATGCCTCTCGTTTTTCTGGACACGCCGGTGAACATAAGACCTTTGAGATTCTCTCTCGTAGTTACTGGTGGCCTTCAATGAGGAGAGACGTCAAAGAGTTTATTGCTTCCTGTGATTTATGTTCTCAGTTCAAATCCTCCCGCAGAACTCCAGCAGGGTTGCTGCGACCACTACCCATTCCGTCCAAGCCTTGGACCCATATTAGTATGGATTTCGTTACTGATTTGCCACCAAGTAAGAATCACAATACTATTTGGGTAGTGGTAGACAGATTTTCGAAGATGGCTCATTTCGTCCCTCTGTCCGGTTTACCTTCCTCGTCTACTCTGGCTGAACATTTCATTAAAGAAATCTTCCGCATCCATGGATGTCCGTCTGAGATTGTGTCAGATAGAGGAGTACAATTCGTTTCCAGATTCTGGCGGGCCCTTTGTAAAACCTTGGGCATACGATTAGCACTCTCATCGTCTTACCATCCGCAATCTAACGGACAAACGGAACGAGTCAATCAAGATCTTGAGACTTTTATTAGGATGTTCTCTTCAGCCAACCAAGACAACTGGGTAGAATTGCTCCCTTGGGCTGAATTCGCCCATAACAACATGTACCATGAGTCATCATCCAAAACTCCATTCTTTGTGGTCTACGGTCACCATCCGTCTTTTCCGGAATTTCCTGCCCTCCCGCCCACCCAAGTTCCTGCTGTGGAGACTGCTTGTCAGACCTTCAAAAATATCTGGTCTCAGGTCAAAACCTGTTTAAAGAAGACATCTAACAAATATAAGTCTTTCGCAGATAAGAAGAGGCGGGCTATTCCACCACTAAAAATTGGAGATCGTGTCTGGTTATCTACCAAAAATATTCGTTTGAAGGTTCCATCTATGAAATTCGCCCCTCGTTTTATTGGTCCATATAGGATCATTCAAGTTATCAATCCAGTATGTGTTAAACTTCTTCTTCCTAAGAATCTTCGGATTTCCAATGCCTTCCATGTGTCCTTACTCAAACCTCTTATTATCAATCGTTTCTCGACTCCTCCCTCAGCACCGCAGCCAGTTCAAGTTCATCAGGAGGAGGATTTCGAGATTACTGAGGTATTGGATGCAAAAATTTCGCGAGGAGTCCTCCGTTTCCTCGTTCATTGGAAGGGCTTTGGTCCTGAAGAGCGTTCATGGATCAAAGCTGAAGATCTTAATGCTCCTGCCCTTCTGAAGAAGTTTTATTCCAAAAATCCGGACAAGCCCGGTTCCAGGCGTTCTGTGCCCACCTTTAAAAGGGGGGGTACTGTCACTCACCGGACTGTGAGTGCTTCTTCCCGGACTATTAGGAACCGTGGACGTCCTCTATCCTGAGGGACTGCGCATGCGCAGCCCTTTCCAAACCTTCAGTGTATGTTCCTTTAACTTAATTGGCAGATCAGGCAACCTCCCTATATTAAGCACCTGTGGTCAACACCACGTTGCCTGATCTTGGAGTCTCATTCCCCATGAGTCTCTGAAGGTGTTCCTGTGTTTCCTTGTTCATTCAGCCCTGCTGATTCCTGTGGTTTCCAAACCACTTCTACCTCTGTGGTTTCCAAACCACTTCTGCTACTGTGGTTCCCATACCACTTCTACCATCTACTATATCATTGGGACTGTTAGCTGATGCCTATCCGCTGCCTCCGTGCATTACAGGCTTCAACCACATCCACTCACCTGTTCATGATTGTGACTGCCAGCTGATTCCTATCCGCTGCCTCCGTGCACTACAGGCTTCAACCTGCAACTCGTCTGTGTTTCATCATCGTGACTGCTAGCTGATTCCTATCCGCTGCCTCCGTGCACTACAGTCTTCAACCTGCAACCCGTCTGTGTTTCATCGTGACTGTTTAGCTGATTCCTATCCGCTGCCTCTGTGCGCTTCAGTCTTCAGTCCTTGTCTACTCTACCGTGTTTCCTTGAGTCTGCTGCCACTATTGCTACCCGCTACTCTCCGTGATCATCTGTTCCAGTTCAACTCTGCTCCGGTGTCCCATCGTTACTGCACCTGCTGGTTGCTATTGGTTACCTCCGTGTTCCCGCAGAGACCCGCTGCTGTTACTTCTCAGCGCTACTCATCCATCTACTGCTGATCCGCTCTCCACGCCTTCCTGTGTTCCCTGCTGGTCTACCTACCTGTGCGCTGCACCTGCTAGACCCCTGCTTCACCCATCCAGGGACTTGTATCCTGCTGGCCTCCTGCCCTTCAGGTATCTCTGCACTCCTGTCTGACTGCCTTCTCCTGAACCACGGTATGCATACTTCCCATTGACTGTGCTGTGTATTGCATACCTTGCTGGACTGTGTTGGTTCTCCTCTGGAGTGTACTATCCGCTGAGTCTATTGCCATCATTGACTGTGTTGGTTCTCCTCTGGAGTGTACTATCTGCTGACTCTACTGCCATCATTGACTGTGTTATCTCATGCCGGATTACTTCAAGAGACTTTCTATATTGGCAGTGTTGTTCAGTCATTTATACATTTATATTGTGCATATTACTGTGGATCAAAGTCAAGGTGCCCGTGTATATATTGTGTTGCAGTCTCTCCCCGTGCACCTCCTCACATATATATTCAGTAGTACAACTTGCTAGTGGCAGACCACTGACTCCTGTTTACAGTTTCACCTGTTCCAGTATCCTCTCACATAGCAGTGGTACAACTTGCTAACGCAGACCACTGACTCCCCGGATACCTCCAATTGGATTCCATTCCTTCACTCAGACAGCGGTACAACTTGCTATCCGCAGACCGCTGACTCTCATCACCTCCTCGTTTCTGTTGGACATTCCTCCTCACTATAGCAGTGGTACAACTTGCTACCGCAGACCACTGACTACCTTCACGTGTCCTTTGTCCATACAGTTCCTCGTGTATTACTACCTCCATATTGCCAGTGCTGCTAGTCATAGACTTTCCTGAGCATCTCATCATCTGCTATTTCCTGTTCCGTGATCACCCTGCTACCAGAGTACCATATTACCACCTATACTGCTCTGGTAAGCCTATCACCTGGTGATCCCTGGGTAAAGACTCCTAGTGCCCGTGACACTATGGAAGCAAGCCACATCATCTGTATTGTTTTACTGTATTCACTGACTGTATATAAGCAGGAGCTGGACCCAGTAAATAGTCAACTTGATCACAGCCTTCAGACCTTGAATGACTGTACACTGGATCCAGAGCGCCTGCAATAAGTAACGGCTGTACTTATTTTATTCTCACTTGTTACTCTGCTACTTTTTGCTAATAAATCTAATTGTGCTTTGGAACCACATCACTGAAAGTGGACAATCGTTATTGGACAACAATTAGATGAACATAACAGACTCAATATGACAATTTCTTTTTACCATTTGCATTTCTTCAGGTTTTTGTATTTGCCATACTTGTACTCTTACGTTTCTTGTATAATTTTGACTGACCATTCAAAATAAAGAATTATAAAAAAAAAAAAAAAAGACCAAATACCAAAAATAGCATCATCTTGGAGCTGTCCGTGTCACAGTATTTATATGAGATTGAAGGGACAGGGAGAGGGCATTTTTCTGCTCACAAAAGGACTTGATATTCTGGTGGGGATAAAAATCTGTCCTTAGCCTTTTTCAGTGAGATGCCTTTTGAAGGTACTTTATATGGGAAAGAGCATTCATAGTAGAGATGAGCGGTTCGGATTATGTGAAATTGGGGATCCGAGTATATATATGAAAAAGTATTTTACAAGACGAAACGCGTCGGGAGTTTTGCGCTAATATCTGACTCCTGTGACCATCTTCTGGATGTTTAGATCGTTGCCGGCTGGAACCTTCCCTACTATATGCGAGTGTCCATAGGACAGATAAGCTGTTTTTTAATCTGTTTCATGTACGGGCATTTATATTAAGAGCTGCAGTGTGAAACATTGTGTTATTAAATCATGATTCTCTAGAGAATTTAAGGTGTCGTTTAGTGACGGTATCACACTATTGTGGTTTTAATTTGAGTTTGCAGTTACTTGGGGCCTGATTCATTAAGGATCTTAACTTGAGAAAGTTCTTATGTCAGTCTCCTGGACAAAACCATGTTACAATGCAAGGTGTGCAAATTAGTATTCTGTTTTGCACATAAGTTAAATACTGACTGTTTTTTCATGTAGCACACAAATACTTGATAGCTTATTTGTACACTGAAATTTAAAGTTGATATTTGTGTGCTACATGAGAAAACAGTCAGTATTTAACTTATGTGCAAAACAGAAAACTAATTTTCACCCCTTGCATTGTAACATGATTTTTTCCAGGAGACTGATATAAGAAGTTTCTCAAGTTAAGATCCTTAATGAATCAGGCCCCTGGTTATCATCCAGATAAATGTCAGGAGGGGACATCCAGGATCGCCCTGATTCCCAGTGTCTACCTGTGGTGCCATCAGAGGGATTTTCCCATACATCACTTTGGCTCTAATATTTTGAACATCCGGTACGGGAATCTTATATATTGTGGAGATTATCACTGTGTATCACTTTTAATTGCACCATGTGTGGCGCCCCCTGTCTTTTGTATTTCTTCTACTAGGTCTGACACTTGCAGACAGGTGTTGAATGACTAGGGAGCTGCCTATTGTATATAAGTATTAATTTTTTTGAATTCACTATTTCATCTGCACTCGTTAAGCGCTTTACAGCTTAGAAATATTGGGTTTCATATATATATATATATATATATATATATATATATATCTTGTAGTAAAACCGCACCCTGCTCATGGCACTTTTGTCACCTTCTGTTGCAAGAATACCCAGTAGACATCAGCAACACAAAACTTCTTTTATAAATCAAATATATTTATTATTTTGATCACAATAAATTGCACAACTTCCGTCAGGATGACACCAGTAAGCAACAACCTTTGCCTGCACCTCCTGGTGACCCTAAACACTAACTAGACACAGACCAGCTCACTACTGACTGGCCAACTAGCTCAGCGTCAGTCACCCCTGACAAGAGCACAACTCCAGGTTTAAATTCACATGTCTCCTCCCACAGGCTTGGATGACTGACAGGCGACGCTCCCACCTTGTCTTTAAAGGATGGCTCCTCAGGTGTTCTGTAACGCCTAATCAGCAAAGACACCCCTATCAGCTCTGTGGATACAAACACGTTAAAGCATGCAAGTAAATCACTTTTTTACATTTACTTTACCACATGTCTCTGACCTGTACATTACTGAACTTAAGCACAGTGCTACACCTGTATATAACTTGGTCTGCAGCCTTTTACCTGCAGACAGTTCGCACCATAGCTATTTCCACAATTAGAGGCCTGTGGAAAACCACTCCCATTGCCACAATAATATATATATATATATATATATATATATATATATATATATATATATATATACATATACATATACACACACATATACACACACATATACACACACATATGCATACATATACATACACAGTCCTGCCTCATTTTTTCAGTGTCATTTTAGAAGTGACAGCATGTAGGGAGCAGGTAAGCTACCGTGCTCTGCTCATAAAATAGCGTTACGGGTGAACCAGTGACATAGGAAAGGAATAGAATCCTGTCATTATTGTAAAGCAATTCTGTAGAGAATAGTCAGCTACAACAATCAACTGCTTTTAATTTTAATCTTAATAAACTTTACACAGACTAGTTGCTACTGGTTGTTGCTAATGCATTGCATTACATATATCTAATAGTAATAGACAGTATATACAGACTTGACTTTTATAGATATTCTGAACTAACTAGTATATTCTTTGAGAAAAACAGTGCTTTGGCTGTCAGACTATTAGCAGTAGAATCCAAAAAATAAACAGATTTCTTTTAAAAGTGAAAGTTTTTCTAGTGAAAGTAATCTTGTGTGGGACAGTGACAAGTGAACTATTTTTTTAAAATAATAGTTGTTTGCATACCCCAAAAAAGCTATGTATTGTAATCTTTTCTATTTTCAATACTTTAATATTTTGGAAGGGTTATTCAGTTAAATCTATATTTATAGAAGGCTGTTAGTGAGGACCAGCACTCAGCTAGACCCCCCCTTCCCAAAAAAAGACTATATATTGTAATATTCTCTATTTTTCAGTACTTGTCCATTTTGAAAGGGTCATTCAGTGAAATCTATATTGGAAAAAGGCTGTTTGTGTGTGAGGGTCTGCAGCAGATACACATACCAAAAAAGTAAACAGGGTATTCTTGCCTGACTCAGAGCAGCACATCCTACCAATATAAAACTTATTTGCTAGAAGTTTATTATGGAGTAGTGTCCTAAGAACTGTAAAATAATATTCCTTCCTTTCCATAACTCATTGGGCATTCCCCTGGTGTAGTGGTATCAGGGCCTGTGCTAGGGTCCATGGCGCCCTAGACACTTTGTCAAAATCGGCTCCCTCCTCCCTCCTCCCCCCTCCCCACGTCTTTCCTTACCTTGCCTCAACACCGCCTGCTCTCTGCTCCGTCTGCTCCCCACCACTCACTGACACTGTCGGGCCGTGATGATGATGTCACGGCCCGACAGTCAGTGAGTGGAGGGGAGGAGACGGAGCAGAGAAGTGGTGAGCAATAGCCTCTTCCCCCCTCTCCGTGGATGTATCTGAATGCTGTGCGGCGGCAGTGGAAGGTCAGCGGTCGCCGCACAGTTTTAAGTAGTTTTCATTCTGTGGTGCCCTCCAGACGCCCTCCAGAGCCCAGCGCCCTAGGCAAGTGCCTAACCTTGCCTAATGGGAGCGCCGGACCTGAGTGGTATGCATCTACATGTAGCTCCAATCTGTTCAACTAGCATTACTCCTGTTGGCAACCATGGATCACTGTACAGATCAGGAGCAGTTCAGTACCAGTACTGGCAGTGATACTAATGTTACAACCTCTACTAGTAAAAAAAGTTGACAAAAACATCATCAAAATCCAAACACTATTTGTCAAATTCAATCTCAAAGAAACCATCAGCTCTTGCTGTAAGGAGGAGGATTAAGATGTAATTTTCTGATAAATGTGGTGATTTGTCCAAAAAATGGAAAATAGCTAAATCCAAACACCACCTGCAGTGGCATGACAAGGTTCAGACTATGTCCTGCTACTGCTGGTACTGGTAAATGCACTAGAATGGCCATTCCAAAACAGAGTGCCCAACACTGTCGTCCTTGCTATAAAATTCCATTGCGATTCCATTTCTCCAGAATATCAATTCCTTAGCTATACTGTGAGGTTAAGCAAAAAGTCGTTCAGTCCCTAGAAAATGCCATTGTACTGACAGCCCATATAACTACGGATATGTGGACTAGCGGTCCTGGTCAAAACAAAGATTATATGACCGTGACTGCCGTCAGGGTAGGTGAATAGCCATCAGCAGCAGCGCCGACATCTTTGCCATTCTCCTCCTCATTCTTTCTGCATAGTAGACCTAGCACTCACAGCCAGGCCATTCACAAGCAAGCTACTCTGTGTATCGTTGGTTTCACATAGAAACATACTGGTGTCAATCTTTTGGAAAAACTCAGGTATGTGATCGCCCCGCTAGGACTCTCCTCAGGATTCCTCATTGCAGATAACGGAGCCAACATTGTGTGTGCATTATGACTTGGTGAATTTCCACACCTACCATGCTTTGCACACACAATAAACTTGGTGGTGCAGAATTTCTTAAAAAATAAGAGGTCCATGCAGGGGTATCAGGATCTGCCTGCAAGCTCCTTGCAGTGCTTACTGCTTTGCTTGGCAGCTCCTGGACTATTTGACTTTATTAATGTGTATTTGCAGCAGTACCTCTGATCACCAGAGGTGCTGCTATCGTGCCTTTCATGGTTGCATTAGGGGTTAACCCGTTTTCCAATTATCTCATGCACCTGGGTGTGTTCTCATTTCCCATATATATATACCTGTCACTCCCAGCACACATTGCTGGTTATTGTTGTCATCCTGATGTTATACTCTGAGGTCACTTCTTCCTGTGGTGCTCCTAAATCTATGCCGGGTGAGATCTATTTCGAGATACATTCTGCTGACCTGTTTCATATGTGAACCTGGGACTTACCTGTGCATTTCCCTGTATATGCTGCCTGGAATCTTTCCTCACCTCCCATTTACCTGCAACTGCTGAATATCTGGTATTTCTGCAAGCTTATGATTTCAGCACCTGTTCATACTCTCCAGCAATAAACATTGTTTGTTTTTTTTTCACCTTATCCATGCCTCCTTAGCTGTATTTCTACATTGATCCGTGACAAGGGGATGCTGTTTGTGGCCCATAAAATTTCTACCCATTTTAGACATTCCGCGACCGCATGTAGAACATTGCAGCAGTTACAAGAAAATGTCATCTACCATGCCAACAACTGAAGCAAGAGGTAGTAACAGGTGAAATTCCACACTTTATATGCTTCAGAGACTAGAGGAACCGCAACAAGCCATCAAGACCTAAACAGCAAACCATGAGATAGGGAGAGGGGGACATGTTATCTTATGTCAGCACATTGGAGAACCCTTACTGTTTTATGCAAGCTTCTGAAACCATTTGAAATTGTAACAAATGAAGTGAACTCATACACTACCATGCTGAGTCAAATCATACCCCTAATCAAACTACTGGAAAAGCAGCTGGAGAAGCTGAAGGAGGAGATGAAAGTTAGCGATTTGTATGTTGGCCTTGTGGATCAAGTTCTTTATTCACTTTGCCAGGACCCAAGGGTTTGCAGCATCTTGACATTGGATCACTACATTTTAGCAACCATGCTTGATCCTAGGTTTAAGTCATATGCCATGTCTTTCTTTCAGAATGACAAATATTCACAGATGTAAACAGCTACTTGTGAGCAATCTGTCAGCTCAAGTCGCACGTGACACGTTCCCTGCTTCAGCTTCTCCAATTGCTACTGCAAGATAAAAATTTTCTTTTTCTGGTAGTCACTGATTATGAGTCAACAATACAGTAGCACACCAATGTGAAAGTTTAGAACATCTGGTCAGACTTAAAATAATTACCCAAATGTACTACTGACACCTCTAGTGTGTCTCAATTGGATACACCTTGTCTTAGTAGAATGATGAAGGATTAATTAATGGTAAATTAGCTTCTCAGACAGTCCCTTTGAATACTTAAAGGGAAAACAGGAATTTTTGAGCCCCTTTTGCTGCCCACCCTCCAGTGTGTACTCTGAAAGAGTTTTTAGTGCAACCGGGAACGTTGTGAGAAATCGTCGGAGGTGAATACTTCCAAAAAATGTAGAAAAACTGGTGTCCATTAAACTGAACTACAAATTGTCTGAAGAATACAGTTCTTGCCAGCAATTACCAACAGAATGTGTAGATTCCAGTGATGATGAATATTGTGTGATGATGATCATGACATCAGTGATGAGGATAATGATGAGGGTGATGACTTGGTCATCAACATAGAGGAAGATAACCATTGTTAGCCAAATGACCATCAGTAATTTGTTAAAAAAAATAAACTGCTGTCTATTCTGTCCAGTTCATCGACCAACAGCCAAAATGTACTCTTGTGAGGGCCCAAACAAATCAAGCACTTCAGCCACAAAAGTGGCAGCCCTTGTCGCTGAAGTGCTTGGTTTGTTAAACTATGTGCATGTATGTTTTTAACATATGGGTGGGTGGGCCTAAGGACAATTACATCTTGCCCTGTTTTACATTTTGGCCTTGGACTATCAGCTTGAGTAAAAGTCGACAATTTAGGTGTCAACAGTATTATGAGTTCGCCAATTCCATGGTGGACACTATGATTAGGCAGACTATTCAAGTATGGACAATATTATTAGAGGGCTAAGGATATGGTTAAGGACAGGCCAAGGGACAGGGATAGGGGCAGGGTTAGAGTTAGGGATAATACTGTCTATATTGAAGATATTTTTATATACATTACATATATACATGACATATATTATACATGCCATATTTATATACTTGCAAATATATATGAGTGACGAGTCTCTTGGTTTCATTCACAAGGGCAACATTACTCAAACCACAAAAAGTACGTATAGTAAAACAAGGTGTTTGAAAGCTCTACTTTTTGCTCCCGGTGAATACTCTATCCAACGAGTACAGAAATAAATGAAGATGCAGACCACCTTCGTCTATTTAGTTTTATCAATGTCTGTATTAACTTTATTAATTAATATAATTATATTAATTCTATCACTGTCCATCCAATGAACGCTGCCTGTTTATGTAGAGTATGTGTTTATGATGGATGCTCTGTTCTTTTCTTTCTTGATTATGAAATAGATCATATAGTACAGAGGTATCATAAAAATAATGCCCTTTTCCTAAAGGTACTTACGATCTCTGAAGAGCTTTTTTTGCAAGGATGCTAATGTGAGTGAATTCTCTCTACAGAGCTGCGGAAATTGTGGCGTTATTTAAATAAATTATGATGATGATGCCTTAATAAACTTCCTGCTATCTGACCACTAATACCAATCTAATTTGAAGCCCCGGTACACCATGCACATGAGTCAGCATTCTAGGGTTCCAAAATTCAAATCTGCTTAGAGGAGAAGGTAGCTGTGATGTTCCTTCTATCCATGAGAAGAAAGTTGGGTAGAGTGTGCAGTGGAAGCATGAACAGGAGAAGAGAGGTGATGGGACTGCATAACTTGTGTTTGTAGAAACAGATGACATCCCAATTATAGTTTCGTTTGGTGATTGGGGAGAGGCCTTATGGTCAGGCTAATCAAAAGGTTGGCTTTCAGTTGGTGCACAAAATCTAGAGTTATGATGGTATTTTCTTCTCCCTTTGCAAGTGTATCAACAATTTCATCAGCAGATTCCTGCTCTAAAGCATAGCTGTGCCTACAGGGTTTTTGACTTTCCATATTGAGTGTATTATAGATATTGTACTGTTTGCGATGTTCCTCCCCACTATGTACCCCCTTCCCCTCTTTCTTTTGTCATTCCCTTTCCCCCTCCTTCTTTACTTTCTATACCCCTTAAATTTTAAAAAACTAATAAAAATACTATTGAAGTTAAAGCATAGGTGCAAAATTGCTTGGATGTTCCTGTAAATTAAAACATATGTGTAAGTATGTATTCTTGAACCACAATATATGTAACAATTTCTGATTTGGTCACATGTTGATGTATTGTTTTTGAACAAATCAGGTTACTATAATAAGAGTATTGACATAACATTTACTTTTTTTTAGGTGCACTCACCTGCTATCTCTTCATCTAAGGGTTACTGCGTTGAGGCTGGTGGCCTTTGTCTTTGTGATGACCCTGTTGGTTGAACCTGGGGACAATAAATATATTTCTGAAGATTGTAAACAATATTTATGCTGTGAAGCAAAAACAAGTCAAACACATTGCATATTCCGCTACATATGTTTGTATGTCAGTTTGTTTGCTTTGGTTTGAACAAATATATCATGATTTATTATTGTATAAAAAATAAATAACATACATTTATGGATAAATCATAGCTATACTCATCAACCTGTTGCTGTGCCGGAAGTCTGGCACAATCATGCACATTAGTTCCCTCTATGAGCTCCTGTGGCAGGATTTGCCTAATTTCCTACTGATATGATGTGTATTCCATAACCAGGGGTAATGCCTGTGGATGCAACAGCCCTTTATTCCTTGGAGGCAATGCTTACTGCTTAATGTCTGAGAACCTTTATGTGCACTCGGCTTTAAGAGACCCACTGCATGAACAGCATTGTACCTGCCCATAGCTGTTATTTGTGACTTACTGCCTGGCTGCCCAATATGTGCTTATAACAGGGAATAATGTTACTTATAAACAAAAAGTTCTCGTCGTGTGAAAAATGGATATTTCTGCCAGACATTTGGAACTTGGCTAGTTTCATCGGGCCTTGCCTCCTCTGAACCATGCCGGGCCTCCTCTGTCCCTACTTTGTTTAGATGCCTATCCTACGCCTCCGCACTCCACCCTTTTTCCTTTTCTGTCTACAGCCTCCACAAAACAGATAGCAGTAAACACAGAGAGAGAAAAAAACGAAGACAAAACTAACTACAGTAACACTCACACACAAAAAACACTTATATAACGTAAAGCAAAAAACACATCCAACATTAAGGATAACCGACAAATTAACAACAAGACAACAAAATAGCACAAAACAACTCTCAAACGTAGCAATTAACAACCAGGGGCACGCTGGGTTGGAGGGCAGGGGGGCATCTGTTCCACCCCAGGCCGGTCCCAAAGTGGGCTATCTTGGGCTGCATCACTGGGTCACCTGCATTTTTGTTTTTTTAAAATGTTCCTAATAGGTTGCCGAGTCGAGTTTTGCCCCTGGGCTAAAATCTGACAGTTCTCCCCAGTTAACAACCAATTATCAAACTCACATCCCCAGGCCTTTATAGCGATTCCGAGGTGAGAATCCTGCATATTTTGAGAGCCAAATGAAAACCGTCAAGATGAAGACAGCTTTCCAAAACCGGTGGTTTCACAGTAAACCACAAACCCCTGACAGTTTGGGAGTTTTTACCCTCGAAACTGCTGGATAGTAAATCCATCAATTTGGAGCTAAAAATCACTGGTGATTGGGATTTGCAAAGCGATAAAAAAATTACTGATTAGTAAAATTTCCCCCTCTTCTCTGCCAGCTCAGAGCTGATGCAAAATTCCAACTATATTGCAGAGTGGAATAGCTAGACTGTCTCCTGTATGACAAGTTATGTCTCTAAAATTGTAGCTTTGCCACCCCTTTATTTAATTTCAATAATCTTGTACTGTAAACCTATGTGCCCTGATGGAAATCTAGGTGCACTAGCACAAATTGAGGAGCACAGTAACTGCAAATCACCTGCAGGAACTTGTGATACTGAGCTACTACCACATTCTGTTGTATGGGTTGTACCAAGTCTATTCTTTTAATAACATGCAAGGGTTACTATTCTTCTATTATTTTTGCTTTAAAACGCTCCAATCATTTTCTTCAATAGGATTTGCAGAAGGTAAACATTAGACAAGCATTCTACATTAGAAAAGGCAAAACACTGAATTTCAGATCTTGTGTGAAATAAAATACATTATAATGACATTTAATTTAGCAGCTGGAGAAGAAAACTCATTTATGTGTATGAAAAGAATCTTTGGACCTATGTTTGCCCTGTGAAATAGTTTAGTATTTTGAGCTCTAAAGTGACAGAAGCACAGTATATGATTAAATGACTACGGAGCTGACTGCGATTGGATTCTGAAGTGGAGAGAAGCTTGCAGCCCATTGGGTGTATTACGATGAGGAAAGGGACAGGTTTCCTGTTCCATGAGAACTTCATTGTTACTGAGGTAAGTGCTCCAATGTTTCATGGTTTCCTTCCAGTGCCCAAACTTCTGACTACACTGCCGGTAAAGGATTTTTTTCCAAGACTATCCTGGCACCACTTAAACGCTCAAGGGTGATGCACAAATAACTGTGCTTTTGTTAGGCCTCATTCCCTGAATAAAGGCAAATGCAAAAGGCAATTATAACAAAGAACAAGGAGACCCTTGTCCAGCCACACGCCTGTGCAGTGTTACATATGTATGTGCTTCGTCAAAGGAGGAACAGAGAAAAACACAGAAATATTGAAAGCTTTATCCAAAAATCACAGCTAGCATTGTGGAAAATAGATTTAAAGATGAAAAGCACTGTATTACTTAGTTCTGACTTTAACATATACATCACTTCAGGTAAATTCTCTTGATTATTCATTAAATGATCCCCGATATTACTCCTCCTATCTCTCCATATTACTTCTTACTAAGTTACTATACTGCACCCTAATTCTTTATATAACTGCCCCCCATTACTTCTCCCATATCTCCATATAACTGTTCCATCTAATACATTGTGTCTTTTCATATAACTATTCTGACCTCTCCATATGTCTGCTCCCTATGACTATTTCTATCTATTCATATTACTGCTCCCTATAACATCTCCTATCTCATCATATAGCCGATACCTATAACTCTTACTATCTTTCCATATAGTCGCTTTGCCCCTATAACCTGGGCTGTTTTTATACAGGGTCCTACTAGGTTGGAGGCCAAATTACAAAAAGCTTTGCATATAAAACAGCAGCTTCTGAGACTGATTGGTGGACAGAGCTGACCATTCACCAATCAGAGTGCTGCATGCCCACCAGGCAGCTTCCACTTCTCTAGCTGGTGAATGGTCAGTACTAACCACCAAAGTTAGTGCTGGACACCAACGAAATAAAGCCGACTGGAACAGTATCTATGACTTGCCGCAACAAGCGGCCAGATGGATTAACTGCATGTCAGGTAATTCAAGTTCTTCACTAATGTGCAATATCTGATGGGAACTGTATTATATCCTATGTATCCAAAATCAAATGAGTTTTTGAGTTTTATATTTTTTCAAAGTTATTGGAACAGCATTGTTATCACAGCTCACACTTGTGTTTGTTTTTATCATCTTGAGCTCATATTCAATCATTTTTTATATGTGTGTTATATGTGTATTTTTAAGATACTCTTTCATCTATATAGATGGGATACTGTTTATATATAAATAAATTTGATCTAATATACCTTTTCAATATCATGTTTGGCATGATTATATTTTGACCAGTTGCAGCGTTGTAATAATTTTTTTTCTTTGTTTATAGTTGACCAACAAAATAAATACTGGTACTCTGGTGGCTAGTGCAGGCAAATCACCAATCAGAATTCAGGATACTAAATAGATTCCCTTGGTTAATTTTACAAGAGTCTTATACCTGGCATTACTAATAAAGGTTAAGTTCACCTCAGATCCACTCACGTTGGCAAGCATGTCATTGGCACTTCCCAAGTGTTCCTAAATGCTACTATGTCGCCACTGCCTTTATAATGTAGAAATATGGGGCCTGATTTATTAAGGAATGTAAGGCAAAAAAAAAGGAGTAAATGTTCTCCGGGACAAAACATTGTTACACTGCAAGGGGTGCAAACCAGTTTATTTTGCACATAAGTTAAATACTGGCTATTTTTTCATGTAGCACATAAATACTTGATAGCTTTATTTTTACACTGAAATTTAAAGTTGATCTAGGACATTATAAATTTACCTTGCAACATAGTTTTGTCCAGGTGCAGAGTTACTCCTTTTTTTTGCTTTGCTTTCCTTAATGACTCAGGACCATGATGTTTACCTGTAACTTTTCCATGAAAGAGCCTTATCCTCCCTATGGTCTTCCATTCTGGCAGAGTCTGTCTCAAATGTCCCATTTTCTAAGCTGCGCTAAGTACTAGTTATGTATAAAGATGGCTGTTCAGGCTCTACCAATAATGTTGGTCAGCACTGAGCTTGGGAAACTGGAAAAAAGAACAATGGGTTAATTCTGGGAGGGTTCTTGTTTGTTGTGATCCAAAGATATTGTAGGGATCCTTCTATGAAGCTACAACCTGTAGAGTGTCCAGAGAAGAAGATACAGAGACTCATTAACTAACGAGCCCCTAAAAGATAAGACGCATTAATTGGGTTAAGGGAAGTGAATAGTGGCTGAGAGCCGGGTGACACCAAGGCTGGACTTCTGCCTTGCCGGCAGTAAGAGATAAGCCACCCTCTACACCTTAGAGTGTGCTCAAAGGATTGACTCATGTTGTATGTATTTGCACTATTTTATTTCCCCCTCGTGTTATATTTCAATGTTATAGTGTGATTGTGTAATTGTCTTAAGAGTTATAGCTCTTCTGGTGAACCTTGTTAAAAATCATATTCTTAATTTAGATATTTGACTGGGTGTGAACCAAATGGCTGTATAGGGATCTGGTGAAGGAGTAGTCTACGGATACACTCTACACATCTTAAAAGGGAAATAGGAAATAATTGCAGGGTAGCCCCTGTATTATGAAAGTGAATTGCCAGCCGTATTCCCCAATCAGAGTTCTGACAGTCATTCAGTGAGTATGATAGCTTCCTGGCACATTGTTTCCAAAATGCCACATAGTGAAAGTGTAAGAGGCCAAGACCAGTAAGTACGCTATTGAGCTCTGCTTTGTAAAGCAACCAAAACTGTGGGAGTTTGAATTGTAAAGCAACAAGAGATTAGGGGTAAAACATGTCATAAGGCCATGCTCAGGGGAGGAACTACTATGGTAACAAGAAGTACATTTTCTAAGGAGGACACAGCTGGAAGGCTGAAAGCCCTATGCAGCAGCAGTGTGCCTGCAATTTCCCAGTCAGCTTACTGAAGCTCCTTCTAGTGAGCAGGGCATGGCTGCTGTCATAGTAACCAAAAGGAAGCCTGTGATTGGTTAAAAGTGTAGGTTTTTTCTTATTGGTTAATATAACATCAGCCATGGATGAATCAGTAGAGGGAGGAGGTGAGAAATGATGTGCATGGGGTCCATAACAAAATTTAGCTATGGTGGCCACAAATATCTAATTATACACCCCTGGCCACACAGCAGTTAGGACTAGCAATGGGTAAAGACTCAGTTAAGTCTCTGCATAACTGAGTCTTTATACCATCTCTCCAAATAACTGCTTTTACAAGTCCTTCTATCTATATACTGAATAAATGTAATTTATACAAATTTAAGTTTTCATTTCAGATTTTATATTAAGATAAGCAGTGTAGTTAGAGTGGGTCAATATAATAATTTACTAGCACAGGGAGGGAGGTTATGTTGCAACTGTATAGACCTAATCTACCATGTACATTTCGAGATGTCCTATTTCTATAAAGACATTAATAAAATATAAAAAAGGTCTACTAAAATGGTGAATGGGCTGCATAACAAAACTTAACAGGAATGAGCTGAACATGTACAGCTTAGAGGAGAAAAGGAATGGAGGTGATATGATTGAAATATTCAAAAAGATATTAATTGTTAGGAACAGCAGGTAACTGTTGCTTTATTTTTGGCTGCTGCAGTGTTTTCAGCCTGAGTGTGATCATCTGAACTTCTCTCACCTGCAGCTCTATCGGACACCTGCCCTGATTGGCTGCTACTGGTTTAAATACCTGTCAGCTTCACTCTGCCTTTGCCGGTTATAGCGTTTACATGCTTGCTTCTCCGTGCTCCTGGTTCTGTGATTAGTCTTCCAGTTTCCTGATTGATACCCATTGTGATCTCTGCCTGGATACTGACCTTGCTTGTTTACTCGTAACCCTGACCTCTGCCTGAATACTGACCTTGCTTGTTTGCTCGTGGCCCTGACTTCTACTTGGATTCGAGCTCTGCCTTTTCATCTGAGAGATCTCCCCCCATCCGCAGGATCATGGTGCCAGCTATTCGCTCCATCATACTCACTTGTGTCTGCAGTGTTTCACAGTACACATTTACTGCTCTATCTTGCTCTGGCATTTTCCCTGTCACTGTGCTGCTCTCTAGCTCCATCTCACTCAGGCCACAGCTGGTACTACACCTCTACTCCACACTGCCAATCTGTTATACTGGTGGAGGTTGGTACTGCATCCTGTTGCTAACTAAGCGTTCCTGCTTTTATTTGGTGCAGGATTATCCCTGCTCAGCATCCCACAGCCTAGTCCTCTGTGGTGCCTACCTACCTAGTTGAGTTATCACTAGTCGAGAATAAGTTCTGGGGACAACAGAGTACCGGCGAACATATCTAGTTCTAAGGGAAAGGGGGTTGCTATAGGTGAACCTCTCGTCAACAACAGGTTCTGATAACTCAACTCGTAGGGTGATTCGTGACATTAATGGTATTATTTGAGGTCAGAAAGGCAGCATTTTTAAAAAACAAGATGATTTTTGCACCATGTTGCACCAATAGCTCCTCTTATGTCTCCATATAAAGTAACTGCTTCTGATAACGATTTATATTGCTATATATAACTTCTCCCTATACTGTTTCCAATCCCTTCACATAAATCAACACCATTGACCACCCGCTCTTGCTCCACACCCTTCAATCCTTTGGCCTCTCCGTCTCCGCCCTGTCCTGGTTCACCTCTTACCTTGCTGACCGTACCTTCTCCGTCTCCACCTCCGGATCTATCTCCCCCCCCCCTCCTCCCTTCCAGTAGGGGTTCCCCAAGACTCTGTTCTCGGACCCCTACTGTTCTCCCTTTACACCTCTTCCCTCTGTGAACTCATCAGCTCCTTTGGTCTCAAGTACCACCTCTATGCGGATGACACCCAACTCTACCTTTCCTCTCCCGATCTCTCTCCCTCCCTCCCCTCCAGGGTGTCCGCCTGCCTCTCCGCCATCTCCTCCTGGATGTCCTCTAGATTCCTCAAACTCAATCTCACTAAAACCGAACTGATTGTCTTTCCCCCCACTCACTCCCCCTCCCCTTCCGACCTTTCTAACACCGTTCTCAACTCCTCTATTTCCCCTGTTTCTCAACTTCGCTGCCTCGGCGTCACCCTGGACTCCTCTCTCTCCTTTGTCCCTCACATCCTCTCTCTCGCCAAATCCTGCCGCTTCCAGCTGCGCAACATCGCACGCATTCGGCCCTTCCTCTCCCAAGATGCCACTAAAGCCCTTGTCCACTCTCTTATTATCTCCCGCTTGGACTACTGTAACCTCCTCCTTACTGGCCTCCCCCGCTCTCATCTTGCTCCCCTTCGCTCCGTACTCAATGCAGCCGCTCGGCTCATTTTCCTTTCTCGCCGCTCCTCTTCTGTCTCCCCCCTCTACCAATCCCTCCACTGGCTCCCCATCCCCTACAGAATCGTGTTCAAGCTCCTCACTCTCACTTTCAAGGCCCTCTCCAACTCCACTGCTCCCTACATCTCCAACCTTATCTCCATTCACGCTCCATCCCGCGCCCTACGTTCGGCTAACGACCGCCGCCTCTCTTCCCCCCTGGTTACCTCCTCCCATGCTCGCATCCAAGACTTCTCCCGCGCTGCCCCCCTCCACTGGAACCAGCTCCCCCACTCCATCAGAACTTCCCCCAACTTGTCCAGCTTCAAACGGGCCTTAAAAACCCACCTCTACCTTAAAGCCCTTCACTCCCCCACCCATTGACCTCCTCCCAGTCTCCCCCTACCCCCCTCCCTCTTCTGTCCCCCTCCTACTTCCCACCTTTTTATTCTTCTCTCCCCCCCTCTCCATCTCTGCCTCCGCTCTCCCCATTCCCTCCTCCTACCATTGTGTCTCTGTCCATCCTAGCCTCCCCTTAGATTGTACGCTCCTCCGAGCAGGGCCTCCTCTCCTTCTGTTCTCCACCACCTTAGCTCTGCTCTCCAGCTCCTTGTCTCCTCACGGCCCTCCGGCCCCTGTCTCTACCCCGCTGGGGGCTCTCACCTCTAATCTAGCTGTTCATTGAGCTTCTGAGTTACTGTGCTTTCTGTTAACTGTACTGTGCTGTCTCACCCTGTATCGTGTTTCTGTCTGTCCCTGTACGGCGCTACGGATACCTAGTGGCACCCTATAAATAAAATTTAATAATAATAATAATAATAATAATAATAATAATAATCCCTAAACTAATCCTATCTGTAAGTAAAGAAAACATGGGTGAAATGAAGAGAAGTCACAGCTTTTTGACCCAAGGTATTCTAAGTCTAAGGAATTGTGTAGCCCATTTGTGCAGTTCATATCTTTGGTAATGAACCCCAGTACCTGGTGGCTGCTCGATGGTAAAGGCTAGTCCTTAAGAAAAAGTCCAATTTTGTATTTAGAAATATTCCCAATATTGAATAGCAAAAGCTGCAGCCCATGCTTTAGAAAATGAAAACAAGTCAGAATACAAAATTGGGATCACTGTCAAAAATCTGCTGCTTATTAAGAACTAGTAAAGAACTATAGTTAGCACAGGTGCTAAGAGGTTACTGTCAGCCATCATCAAAGCCAATGGTTTAGTAAACAAAACACCATGATATACCAACTGATAGCAACCTAACAGATATGCCCTCAAATATAGCCCACACAGAAATGTGACTTGCAATATGTACTGTATCTACTTATGGGATGGTTCTTACCTGCACTCTGACAAAACCTATCTTCCCTATAAATTACAAACTAACAATATCATCAAACAGCATGTCACACATTGCACCAACTAACCTGCATTCTGGTGACTGTTCTTACCTGTTTCCCTTGGTTCTCACTCCCTGCATTCACTTGCTGGTCTGAACTGAGCATGCGCCCACCTGGTCTTTTCAAAACTTCCTGCATTCTCTTGATTGGCTAATTGCCTGTCAGCTCTGTCTATTTAAAGCACATTGCTGTCTACCTAATTGCCAGATCTTCATGTCTCCTTACCTGTTAGGATGCTGTTCTTTCTGGCTCCTGTCTGTACATCAGTATCCTGTTTCTTGATCAAGACCTGTGGTTTTATTGCAAGAAGCTCGTGCCTCATCATTGGTCCTGTCCTCAAGCTATTCCCTTTCCAGAGATCTCAGTGCATCAGTTCTCTGCAGTTCACCACTTCTTGGTATCCTGTCTTACCTGTTCCACAATCAAGAGCTGCTGTATTGTTGCAGGAACCTCGTGTCTCATAATCAGTCTTGTTCTCAGCTATTCGCTTACTTAAGACCTCAATGCTTCTGTTCACTGCCGTCACCTGAACCTCTGAATTTATCTCCCAGCAGACCTGCTCCACCCCACGGTTCCATCTCATCCTGCTCTAATCCCCCTTAGACGACCTGCCGCCAGAGAGCAGCTAAGTCCATATTCCCTTGTGGGGATCCATGGTGAATACCTCTCTACCGTTAGACTTCGCACCTCTCTGGGGGTAAGTCTATCTAGAGCGGGGCTTTGAGGTCTATTCCAAACTCAGGTTCTATGACACAGGAAACCCAAGATTTATTAACCAGAGGCCAGGGCTGCAAATATTAGTGAGATATCAAATCCATTAATAGAATAGCAATTTAATTCCAAGATATATAGCAGTATACACATGTTTTATCATCAATAGCAATAAATTGTTATAAAAACAGATTTAAATGAAGCTGTTTTCTCCACAATAATGAAATAAAGCTTATTAAGGCCATATTAGTCCAAAACACAAAGGGCCTAATTTCTAATTTGAAGCATTGATTCTGACACAAAAATTGCTAGCTTATGTGTATATTTTGAGCTACAGATATCTAAAGATACATCCGTCAGAAAGCAGTTATGTATACATCATGCGTACAAATGCATTTACTTATGCCTAGCAATAGGGTTGAGGTTCTGCTTAGCATTGTTAGCTATAGATTTGCAAATCAAATGACCCAATTCATATACAATATAATGTAAAGAAGTGTCATAAACACAAGAGAGAACAGTTTCTTGATAGTGTTTATAATAACCTTGAAAGTCGCATTTTTCCACATAAAATGTAATGCAAACTCCCTCACATCGTCACTTGCTGCTTTTTAAATGCAGTGGGAATCTTCTTTACTGCAGTAGTCCACTTGGAAATGACAAATAAGAAGTTTGAATAGGTGGCCACAACTTGACTTTACATAGCTGCAACGGTAATGAATAAAGCTGTAAGACCATTATGTAAATAGTGCTGCTCATAACCTCATCATCGCGTATCTCCACTGTACTCCACTAACACTTGCCCTACCTCACAACTTCTCTCCAGGTGAAAGGAACTGCAGACCTAAATATGGAAGTATTTTGGTGCACATGCTCAGTACAGAAATGCATATATTTTCTCTGCAAAAATTCTCTTATTGTGGCCCTAAATGTGCATGTACTATGTACTAGTCATAAAGGGGCACAAAGAAACAACTTGGTGAGGGGTTTCCTTCCAATTAATTTATTATGTACTGTCTCTTTTAATTTACAACATCTGCAAATAAAAGTCAGACTTGTGTGAATCTACTTGGAAAGGACTTGTGCAAGTTTTCATTAATGTTCAGAATTTCGTAACAGTTAAAGAGGTCCAATTCGGGAATCGCTGTATAACAACAGAAATGTTAGTATACAGTTTAATCTATAATAATTATGTTTATTACCCTTACCTAGACAGCATCAATCAGTTGCATATTTATACAAATCAATGTGTTAACACATTAAGGGAGACACACTGTAAAAATGCAGTTACTTAGTTTTTGCTTACAGTAGAACTGTTCTTTATGCTAAGTTATGTATCTGGTCCACACAGACATACTGTTAACCAGTACATAACTGTGGTCTGTTTATTGCAATAAGGGCTAAAGTAGCTTATAGTCCAAGAAAAGGCAGTTCAGATGTAATCCCTGGAAACAGTGATATGTGGGAATGGTTATATGCAAAGAGTGAGACGTTTAACATGGTACTGCTACCAGCCACACTGTGAAGTGTTCCAGTTGGTTATCACAGTCATTGCTAATTATATACTAAAGTACACATGTTTGATACCTGTATACCTGGTAGTAGGCAAATATATTTTGGATTTACTTTCTGTGATTGCACTAATTACATAAAAGTTATGGGAAGAGTAATGGAAAAATGAATTTTTTTGCTTGTTTTTTGTTATCTAGAACACAATTAAAATAAAATATGTTTAATACGTAAATATGTAAGTAAGGTTCCAAAGAAAAGCCCAACATGAAAAAAATAATACATTTGCTTAGCTAGACTAAAGGTATTCATGTGAATATGAAATATGAACATTTCTTGCCCATTGAGGTGCAAACCACCGTTATATAAGAAGTGGTTAAGGTAATATTATAATAAATGTTAATATTCCTTTAAGCTGAGCAGAGCTAACACAGTTAATACACTAAATGACTGGTTTGATATATAGCCAGTTCGGAGGTCACATATAGAACTTTAATAAACATCATTCATGTATTTCCATGCCTTATCTTTTCCTCCATTTCTAGGTCTCCCGGTGGTTCCCAGACACCACAGCTTACAAAAGGAAATGTTTTCATACTTTGTGCCTTTAGGAAGTCTTCCTCTGTTACATGGACTGCTTGACCTGTACACAACAATCTGATTAGCTCAATAGAAACACACATCTACATCAACCTGTGATTAAGTCATATAACAAATATCTACTGCATGTGGATACATAACTTCCTGTAAAAAAAAAAAAATGAAATATAAACATGATTTCCAATATGAAGAGCACAATCAGGCAATTATATGTGATAACAGTATAATGATCTCACATTTTTTATGCACATGTAGTCTTCCTACTTGGCTCAGAAGATGCCACATGTATCATGTGGTGTATGAGAACTGTTTTGACAGTAACAATAACACAATGTTCTCTGGAGTTCGATCTTGTCACTCCTTTTAACAAGAAAATGACCCCATTTAGAAGGACAAAGTGTTATCTTCTTTGGCATGTCATAGCTAGATATGTATGAAATTCCAGAAACTCTATTTGTGATAATTCCCTCAAATTTGGATGCAAATTTACGAATGACACTTGACCCGAATCACACTTGAATTTCATGAATCAGAATGCAAATAGCCAATCAGAATTGGTGAATTGCAATTTCCCTCATACAATTTTAAAATGAAAGTGTTTTGAGGCATTGGAAAAGGCTGTGTGCCCTACAACAACAAAGGAATGCCTGTAAAAATGTGCACTTTCCACTTGTTTAACCTTTTTAATAGTTTCGTTCCACAAAACAAAATCTTATTCTTGCATAGGTCATCAAAACTAGTCAGTCTGCACTACAGATAAATGCCCAATGTGAGGGAAGCAGAGTGTTGGGAATTAGAAGAGGCGGTTGTTCCACCTGGGGGTAAATGTATCAAGCCGAGAGTTTTCCGGCGGGTTTATAAAGTGGAGATGTTGCCTATAGCAACAATCAGATTATAGCTATCATTTTGTAGAATGTACTAAACAAATGATGATAGTTAGAATCTGATTGCTTTTTCAAACCTGCCAGAAAACTCTCAGCTTCATACATTTTCCCCCTGATGCTGTTCCTCCCAGGGTCATTGCAGTTGTGTATTATACTCCTCTCACAAACTCTGTGCGGACTCTGCCTGCACCGAGAAGTGCTAGAAACAGTGTTATGGGTTATAGGACTCGTTATTTTTAAATTACGCCAGTTGGATGATCCATAACATGACAATTCAAACGCACTTAACTGGGAATATCACTGAAGGTGGTAATCATGTAATTACCCCATTGTTGGCCCATTGTTTAATCCCCAGTGGGCTCATTGCCCTACCTTATCTCTCATCAGACTTCCAGGAGCCCTAATGGGGGGATTACCTATCTCATATCACTGGGCGAGGTGGGAAGGTTTGGCCTATCAGGGTAGGGAGGCTTTCAGTTCCCATAGTCACTCAGGTTCGGGGATAAAATAGAGCCCTGTGAGTTGAGAGGTGTTAGTTTTGGGGGTAGACTTGCCATCAAGATTCTATTGTATTTGTGTGTTGTTGGGACTTTTGCCATATGCTGAACTCTCTTACCCCCTTGGTAATTGTATTTACCACTGGTGTGTTGTGTTGGTGTTCCTGACTTCTAAGTGTACCCTCAACACTTAAATACATTTCTTTAAATTTATACCTGGTGTTGGTCCGAGTGATATAAAGAACCCCACATCCTCACACTCTCGATCTGCCCAACTCCTCCCATCAGCTCAGGCAAATGCCTCCATTCTGCTATGGCAAACGCCTCCATTCTGCCCTTTCAAATCTGTGCACTTTGGAGGAACAGAGGTTTTATCTGAAAAGTTAGACAATTCCATCCCAAAAATTGTATTTGCAGTTTAATATCATTATTTAAAAAAAGCATTGACTCCCTTTCAGATGTGGCACAAATTGCCTATTTCTCATTAGTGTCATTTTAACAAATACACTGGTTGATATCACAATGTATTACCTATGTATTTGTACACTTAATCACTAATGGGTGAGCCTTTACTTGCAGGCCCAAGACAGCTGCTCCCGATTTTATCAGAATGGGGACAGCTGACTTCTGCATCATGTGACCTCCTCTGCACAGTACACGGAGTTGACGCAGCATTCCTGGAAGAAGAGTGAATATAGTGTACTTTCTCTTTGTGGCCCCTTTGTAGTCTCGAAGGCCAGCTACAGAGCCGTAACGAGGGGTGTGCGGCCGGTGCGACCGCCCAGGGCGCAAAGCCAAGGGGGCGCCACGGCCACACTTACTGTGATGCTAGATATGTCCCCTAGCAAAATCACCCCCCCCTCTCCCCGTATCGCTATACATTTGGCGGCATGCTGCCTGTCCCAGTATAGAGGCAGCATGCGACCACTCTGATTATACAGGGGGCGTGGCCTCTTCATGTGCACATTGCACAGGCTCACCCCCTGACCTCTCTGCTCCTGGTCACATGATACCTGCAAAGATTCCCCTGCTGTCTGCTGTCGGTAAGCATCCGCCCCTCCCCCCTCACTTCCCACAGTGTTTCTGTCTGCCTGTCTCTATCTTTCACCCCGTCTCTTCCTGCTATTTTGTATGTGTGGCACTGCTTTCCCCCTTTCTGTGTCTGTGTATCTTTGTATCTGTCTCTTTCTTACCCCACTTTGTGACTGTCTTTAACTTTGTTGAACTCTGTGTGTCCCCCAGCCCTGTCTCTTCTCCCCTGTTGTGTTTTCCTCTATCTGCTATTTTAGATGTGTTGCTCTGCTCCCCCCTTGTATGTCTGTGCATTTCTGTCTTCTGTGACTGTCTTTCTCTTTCTTACCCCACTTTGTAACTGTCTTTAATTTTGTTGAACTCTGTGTCCCCTGTTGTGTTTTCCTCTCTGCAGTTTTGTATGTGTGTCTGTGCATCTCTCTTATCTGTCTGTGCATCTCTTACCCCCACTTTTTGTCTGTGTTTAATTTTGTGCAACTCTGTCTCCCCTTGTGTTTCTTTGCCCACCCTTTGTTTTATCCATCTCCTCACCTTCTACCCTTTGCCCCAACACCCACTTTTTCTCTGTGCCCCTCACAGCTACCCCTTCTTCTCCCCTCTTACCTTCTTCCTCCTCTTCTGCTGATGTTGATGGAGTCCTGGTGGCTGCCGATTGAAAGAGCTGCGGACAAACTTGAGTATGGCAGGTAAGCACAATCTTCTTATTATAATCATTTTTTTGTACATTATGTGGCAGATTCAATTACTTGCTATGTTCTGAGGAACATCGCGGCTGTGCATTTTTACCGTTACTACGGTAATTTCTCAGCTGACTTCTCCTTACACCTCAATGGGGGCGTGAGAAAAATCAGCAGATATTTCTTGTAAAAATTCTGCAGCCACACTGTTCTGAACAACATGGTGGCTAAATGAATTTACATAGCATATTTACTTTGTATAGCGATAAAGGCATCCCACATGAATGGACTAAACTCCCCTGCACTGCTCCGGAGAAGCTACAGAGGAGAAGCAGACAGGACAGAATACCAGCTTCAAGGTAAGTAGGCTTTCAGTCAATTACTTTTATCGGTGCCTCTGGCTCTTCAGTGTTGTGGAACTACAAAGCACAGCATGCCCTACCAGAGGGCAAGCTGGAATCTGTCGTTCGACAAAAGCTGGAGAACCATAGTTAACACTGTATCCAGCCAGCCACATAATACACTTGTGAAACTGTCATCACAGAGATGAGCCGCTGGTTGTGCAGGCTTGTTTTGTGATTGCTAACATTATTTGTTGTTAGAAAGTTGTTTGTGTTTTTCTTGTTTTGTTTTTATTTATTATACAAATTGGGTTTGTAACTAGAGCACTGTGACCTCCCAGGGCGCAATGCTGAGCTTTCGTCACGGCTGGGAGAGACCACCTACAACTACCAAGGTAAGTGTGTGTGTGTGTGGTGGGGGGGCGCCAGTGCTCTTCCTCGCCCAGGGCACTAAAATTCCTAGTTACGGCTCTTGCCAGCTATTTCACTTTGCCCCACACTGGCCTAAATAGATAATGATACTAATGACAAGTATAGAAAACAATTATGTTTTGCCGCAGTCAGGCTTTTATGTAAAATGGGTATGTAATAAAGGGAAATTATAATGTCTAATTGAAAAAAACCACTAACAAAACCCTTGTCACACTTTATTATGAAATCACATATCTTTTTTCTTGATTCATCAAAATCTAGATGGAAATTCTTTTGTTCTTGCAATACAGTGGTTATTTTTTTTAATACAATTGGATTAGAAAAACCTCCATATAAGGGGACGCAACTGCTTGCTATAAATGCACGCCATTGAACTGACTGTGATTTGGAGTGACTGAGAGTCCCATTAGCTGCTCAGCCAATCAAAATAATTTTCTAACACTGGACGCTTGTGAGTGGCCAACGGCTAAGACCTGGTAAATTCAGGTCACAGTCATTCCTCTACATACACTCATAGTGAGCGTTTGGTTTGGCTTTTATGAGCTTTTTCTTCCATTGGATTACAAAAACAAAATAATTTCCCATTAGAGTAAAAAAGGAGAGATTTGATTTCATTTTGAAGTGGTGTACAAGAGCTGTCTGTGAGAGTTTTACTCCATCAAACTTTATTTTATAATATGTGTCTTTTTTTATGGTTGTGGAACTACATGTTCTAGAAGCCATTGACTGGAAAAGCATGCTGGTGCTTGTGGTTCACCAATGACTAGTATGTCCTTCCAGTTAATTGCTCCCAGTACATGCTGAAACATGTAACTCCACAATAACTGGTAGTAGTTAAAGGCAAAAGCCCCCCAAATTCTAAACTGATGAATCCCTGCTGCTCAAAACTGCATGAAAAGCATGTTTCACTTTTTATGCGTGGTCCACTGAGCAGCCACTTCCATGAAATTGGAATTCTTGGGTAGAAAAAGATGCATTTTTTTATGTGCGTAAAACGTTCCACTTAGTGCTCAGAAAAAAATATGAGTGTGTGTGTATATATATATATATATATTTATGTATGTATATCTATTGTGCTGTAGTTTATAAAAAATAAAGTTGATTGTTGAATGCCCTTTCTGCAGCTATAAATCTGGGAAAATTGACATCCTGCCTCTTAAATCTTGATATGAGAGGCTGGTACAACATTGGGTTTTCCTGACTCTCCTGGCACCAGTTAAATAGATTGCGTCAAAAGGGGCAAGGTCAGGATAGCTGGCAGGCCAAGGCATTGTGCCTAACTTCTACATAGAATAAAAGGCTCTGACTAACCATAGGTATTGTGGCCTCGCCTTAAGAGGGCATGATGCCAGTAGGTCACCTTATTCTTCTTTTCACAATCCTCTTTTTCACACAAGAGGATAGTATGCAGAATTAGTAAAACATTTTCATGATTTATATGTAGTTGTACTTCTATTAAAGCCTATAATATGAACTAATTTCTCATTGGAAGAGCCTTTACATTGATTGTTGTTGTAATATTGTCAGAATCCTGAATGGCTGCTTGCCATTGGAAGCAACATATTAAGATTTGTAAAAATTGTCTATTTTCATCTAAGATGATTCAGACTTAATGAAAATAGACAACTTGCTTCCGCATTTCTCTTGTATGTGCAGCTATATTCTAGACATTTTATTGTACAACTGCCATGAATTCCAACAGTAGAGCTGAGCTGGACTCATATTTCGCTTGATTAGTGAGCTCGTACCCAGGAGAGGTTTCAATCGGTTACAAAGGGAGCCAACTCCTTGCTAGAGCTGCCAAGAGCTGTCTGTGGAGGAAATCAGACCAAATTCCCTTACAAATTAAGGTGAGTAATTAAAGAACAATGGGCATTATTTAATGGTTAACCCACAAAGCCTTCAAAGACATGTATATGCAATGCCTCTCTTATTGATTAAAGCTTTTCAGCAGTCTATGCTTGTTGGACAGTGGAACCTGTATATATATTATATATTATGAATATTTCACATTGATTTACATGTAACGTTATTAGGCGAAGACTACATGAAAGCGCATGCACCAATCAACATTCATACAAAGATAAATGCTACAGTATGTACATAACTTTTCAAATATAGTTTTCAGACATCCTAAAAATCACTGTTCGAGAGACTTTAGAAATAATATTTGTCCTTGATGTTATATATTTAAATCTTAATGATTTTCCTTACAATGTAAATAGTTGGATCATTCCACACACAACCTGATCCTACAAGTTAGTGTAAGAACCACTTGCAGTCCTATTACTTCCAGCATCTGATTACATATACAGGACAATAACAGTCATCTCCACATGACATTTACCAACATGTCTAATAATATTCAGAATAATTTTGATTGGATTATTATTGCGCTTGCAGTAATTTGCAGATATCAGGCCAATTTTCTGACATCAACTGACCCATTTGGGTATGCTTGACATGTGGTGTAAGCCTAACAATTCCTTGAAAAAAATGGCATTTATAAAAACCAAACCTATCTGACACATTATTTTTTTTAATTATTTAAGAACATAAAGACAGAACTTTATTAAATGGGAAAGTGACAATGGTTAAAGAATAAAAATAGTTATAAATAAATGACACTTATACATATAAATAGAAAATATATTGTTTTTACTTTAAAACAGAATTAAAACACAGAAATGGACAACTACACTCACATACTCTTTTGTGTAATCTCCCACCTGGGAGAGTGCTAGAAAGTTTTGAGTATAATGCAGTAGCAGACTGATTCACGAAAACTGACCAACATATCTCAATGCTTTTTTTATACCTTATTTCTTCCTTACCTAATCCCCCTTTACCTCTGTGACATTACTGAAAGAGGTGTGCTGTATGTTAATCCATTTTACAACTGATTGTTTTCCCTCTTGACTCACATTCCTGTTAACGGTTCCCCAAAGTATATTACAGCTCCCTTCAGCAACATAGAAAATGTTCTGTATATATACACTTAACGGTGTATTTTTATATCATTGACACATGTTATTTTGTTGGTTCCACAGGTTAAAAATAGAAACACACAAACATGTATTATGTGAATTATTGTTTTCATTAGTTATGTTTCTGTTTAGGAAAATAATATGGATTTGGATTGACTAGAAGCCTTAAAATGAAATAGTTTTTGTGCTAAACTTCTTCCTGTCTGGAAAGGTTGTTAACCAAGCCTGAAATTATCTTCCATCTGATAAAAGGGGATCAGACAAATTAACAACATTACAAAAAACACTAAGCAGACATGATTTAAACACAGTAAGTAAAAGAAAAAGAATAAATGCACCAGTTTATAATGTCAAATTGCTTAGGTATGAACACCCCCTAATCAAATGATTATACAAATTTGTTCAGATTATAGGTGTAACTATTAGTCTGAAGGGTGCACCGAATCATTTGAAACATATATGAGGGATCTTTGCCCAGAGAAAGCAAACAAAGCGAAACACGCTCTGGTGTGCTTTTTTTTGTCTCTATTCCTGACCTGAAATTGTGTGCATGTGACCCCAAGTTAGGTCTTATCAGGCAGCTAGCAATTCACCAGGTTGGTATGATATGACTGAAACCCTCTGACACTATATAGATATCTTCTAGGCAGTCAGCAATACACTCTTTACCTATGAGCAGGATTGTATCTTACATGCTGCTTCTCATCACACTCACGATCAGTGAAGAGGCTATATATATACCCCTGGCAATAGATTGGGATGATTATCTCTATTGCAATGGTTATTTTTTGTGGGGCTTCTGCCTAGATTAATCTAGTAATATATTTCTAAGTTACATATTAACTTTGACCATAAAATATTACATAGGGGTAAACACAGTAAAAGCTGGTACACATTATCAACTCTTATTAAACAGTGAATAAAATCAGCTGATATATTATATAGGGAGAAGCTGCCAAATATTATTAACTATTATTGGATATTTAATTATCAATAATAGTACTGTGGGCTCACTCTAATATTATCGAAAGTGAAATATAAGAACAGATATTCTATCTCCCTTATAAAGAGGAGATAGATTTAGACTTTTATTATGAAATTACTAAAGCAGAGTAATTAATTCAGACACAAATTAATGTGTTTATTATTTGCAAAAGAGACAACAAAGCTATTGCAGTTGAATCTGCACTGTAATCACTATACCCAAGTTAATCACTACCTTTTGTTTTTAACGATTTGTGGAACCAGTGAACAAATTCTTCTTTTTAATACATATAAATAAAATATATGATTTTAAAATGTGATGGAACACCCTGGAGTACCCCGATACATACTTCTGCTCCTCTTCCCTATACATGATTTAAACACAGTACACTCTTGTGAGCAATACAACAACAGAACAAGTGACAAGAAAAGGATATTTTGGTAATCATTGACATTTTGCTTTCATACCTATTCTGATCATGCTATCATCTTGACAAACTGGGATATTGCAACATGTGTTCAGCATTAGTAAGATGTCAATCAAGCACACACAAGCTACTATTATTATAAACAAAGCAAACTATGAATTAAATTAACATGTAAAACTTATTATTTGATACATTTTAGGTCATCTAGACTTTCCTGTAATTTACTTATACCATCCCAATTGTTGCAAAACCTTGTTCAAATCCTTGTTAGTTCTGACAGATTAGTGGAAAAACTATAAAGTTGGTGGTTACATTTTTAAGTGTATAAAATAGGTGTCACTATTACCAGGAGCAGTGGTTTCGAAAAGGATATGGTGAATTTAGAATCCCAAAATTGGAATAAAATAATCTGTTTCCCCATCCCAACCAAAACTCCGCCCAAAAATGTGTACCTTTTCATGAAACTCCTGTTTTTGTTAAGTGCGGCCACTTTAGTGGCCCACGAATTGGGATGTCCTGCCAGACAGTAGTGAGGGGGGGCCCAGGATCAAAAATATATTTTAGACAAGTCATTTCCACCCCTCAGCCCCATCCGCCCAAAAAGAATCATAAACAACCCAAATGACATGTCTTTAGCAGCCAAAACGAGCTGCACTGGATTAGGCACTGTCAGTATATGAAAACACAAATCATAGCACTCTGTTGTGATTGGGTGGGCACTTCATTGTCCTGAACTGTATTCCAATAAAAGTAGAGCTTGTCGTCTGAGTATAGAGACAGTACAATCTGGACCACAATCATATGGATGACACCTTCGGCTTTGGGACTGCACCTCCTATGCACTGGAGCAAAGCAAATAAAATATTTTGGGCAGTCAAGCCCCCAACTGATCAGGGGTCTGTGTGTTTTCTACTGGCTGAATTTGCAGTAGTTCTGTCAGTGCCTAGCAGGGTAATGAACCACTTACACATAAATCCTTTCAACTACTTTGAGGACCCAACACCTGTCTCAAACAAGATCACTGAAAGTAGTCTTTTAATTTTGGTGTTGGAGTCGGGGCTTTGGAATGCCATTCTATTGTGGACAAAATTAAGCTTTCGTTTTGCATTACACGGTCATAATTCTTAGTATTTACCTTTTTGACATACTGCATGATTCACTAAATATATTATTTTTGCCACCGCATGGACCTCTAATTTAAACCTAGTTTTCCACTGTGCCAGTACGGTACGTGTCTGGTTTTACAGTTACTGTATAGGGTTTACACCTTTTTTTTACTATATGCAACATGTTTCGTATGTAAAATGTTTTGTCCTAGCTGTTAACCCCTTATCTTATGGCACTGACAAAGGCAGGCACAGGCCCACATGTCCAACTGGTACTTATATTCTCTTTGAGTATATTAAAATAGTTGAGAATGTATAGTGCACTTATTATTATTATTTGCAATGTGACATCCTAGCCCAGCCTCCCAGACCCAGCATATCACTGACATGGAGCAGGTTTACAGATTAGAAGCTGCTGGCTGCTGCTCCTCCATGATAGCAGGTGGCGTTCAGTGTAGGAGGCTGTGGGGAAAATAAAATCACAAAATCACATTATGTCACTCATTTCTGGTTTTAGCTGCCACCTAAACCTTGGTCTCCTCAGGGTGACTGCTTATGTTTCCATAGAGGTAGTGCCAGCCCTTGTAAACAGTCAGGTGAGATGGTTGGCAGGCAGGGATTGGCTGCAGCAATTGCACAGATGGTAACATGATGCATCATACAGAATGAATCTCTTCCATTGCATTGTTTGCTTATATTATTTTGATAATGCAAAAAGTTTGGCAATATATAGTAAATGTTAATAATTTCAAATCTATTTGTGTCATGCATTTTACAGTACATCTATATTGAACCTTAGGGTACTGTATACTGAATATAACATGATTAAAATGCTACATATGTATGTAGAAAGTCAGACAGAATTTTAGAATAAACAAAATTATATTTGTCTTATTTCAAAGTCTTATAAACAACTAATATAATTACCTAGAAATTCTGGTACCCAAAACATCATATATTATACACTGTATTATTACAAACCTGTCTCGCAGTCCTCTTCCCAGACACAGTGGGTGCTAACAAAGAAAGATTGCAAAGTTCATGGTAGTATAATAACAGGTACTTGGTATCATATAGTTATCTTACTGACACTTTCACTGATCAGGGTATTGACTCAGTCATGCTGTCCACATCTTCAACATTATCAGAGTCTGTCTCTTCACACTGATTTAACTTCACTTCAATCTGATTTAACTTTCTGCAGTCTTACCTTCTCAGGATCAATTAGAGGTATCTTGGGACCCAATGCTTCTGAATCTTTCTGAACTTGTTACTGCACAACTGTATTTATGTCTAACCCTGATAGATGTTGTCTGACATTGCAACAAAAAGGCTTTAATACTGATCCAGAAGCTATAGACAAATGCAGGGCTTTACATTTGAAGGTGCTATAGGATGTACATTTGAAGTTACAATATAAGAAAAAGTTCTGATGGAGATCGAAGTTTACTTTTTCCTGGCACCAGAGATGACACCCCATTACTGGCCTATCCCAGAAGTAATTCCATTCATGCCACATGGTTCACATTGTCACATAGGTACATGCATACACTGTGGGAGTTACACACTCAAGACTACCCCCGCCCGAAGCAGGTACTTAGAACATCATTGGGATATCACTTACTTTCCCAGTGTGTTCATAATTGTGTTACATAGCTGTAATATATTGAAAGCTATATAACTGACATCACTGATCATTGAATTTGGCTCCCAAACACAGTGTTATTATCGAAGGGTGTCATTGACATTTGGTGGTTGGCAAGCAGATAATAGTGTAAAGGCATCTATACATCACTTCTACCTTTGTTGGTCAACATATACATAGGTGCACACTTCATCTGACCAAGATAATTTTCAATCTGTGTATCTGACATGCACATTCCTGTAAGTTTTGAAGGTAGGAATCAAAAGCATGTCTTGCATAAGTGAAAATGTCACAGCTGAGCATGGCCTTGTTTCAAATTGCCCACTCTTAGTTTAGATTGATTGTTTGATCCTCAAACAGTTCTATTCAAGGGCAGGCTGGGCTGGGGGATAGGGGGGTATATGGCTGCTCCCATAGTGGACTACCTTGGGCTGGGTCACTGGGCCACCTGCATTTTTTTCCTTTAAAATGTTCCTAATAGGCTGCTGGGTCTAGACTTGCCCAATGAGCTAAAATTAGCCAGCCCTCCCCTGGTTCTGTTATCAGCGCTCCAAGGTGAAATTTCTTTTGAATAGTGCATAGCAGCTACTCCAGCTATCAAACCCCTCAACCAACAAAGGAGCAAATCTAAAATTAAAAAAAAACAATTAGAGCCAGAGAGCACTCGTAGTGCAGTAATTATACAGGTAAGAGTTGTTTTGGCAGCAGGGGGGAGTCCTACACAATATTAGGCAGGTGGTTTTAATGTTGTGGCTGATCAGTGTTGTATATATGTACCACTTTGCTTTTTGCAATCTATATTACACCCACACACCCACATGTGCTGTGGCTTCTGTCTACGCACCTTAACCTCTATGACCTTGGGATGGGAAAGACTGTGCTACAGCCAGGTGATTGACCTTAGGGTGTCAGCTGGTAGATGTCATTGAGGATACACTACCAAAATTCATCCATGCATCCATTTTTGTGGATCAGACACACAGTCCTAATGCATGATTATAAGTGTGACCCCCCCACTTGCTCCTGTCCATCCATTGTCCTTGCAAAATATAGAGTCCATATTTTACCAGGCAC
The DNA here is from genome assembly GCF_038048845.1 of Mixophyes fleayi. Taxonomy (NCBI): domain Eukaryota; kingdom Metazoa; phylum Chordata; class Amphibia; order Anura; family Limnodynastidae; genus Mixophyes; species Mixophyes fleayi. Next base: position 216,727,667 of record NC_134403.1, on the reverse strand, counting down.
AGTACAGTTGAAAAAACACTGTTTGCACCTCCCAATGGCATGTGTAGGAATCTTGTGCTGCTCCACTGGTTTATAAATAATGCTTTGTTTACATAACATGTAATTTGTTTAAGAGTATTCATTGTTACTTTAATTGCAACTGCTCAACAAGTTTCAGAAATATTTCCTGACTTGAGAAAGTACATTGATTATTTTGCTTATATTTCCTATCTCTATCCACATGGTCAACAGTCAGACTGAGTTCACAGTTGGCAAAGTGGGTTGACCAAGAGGTTAACATCTGTCCTCAAATATTACACAAGTGACTATTAGTAGTACAAATCACACTGGAAGCTTTGAAAAATTAAACTTGAAATATGACACATCAGTCCTGGCACACAAGTGTCTGCACAGCTGTATGTTCTGTTGATACACTGACTAAACTCACTTGAATCTATTCGGATTCCATTCACAAACAGAAATATTCCCTAATTAGACTATACTTGATATAATGTTAATCAACCAAAATTACATAATTATTAGAGATGCTCACTGGTTTTGGTTTTGGATCTGGATTAGCTTCGTGTTTTGATTTTGGTAAAACCGCTGTCGTGTGTTTTGGATCTGTATTTTTTAGAAAAATTGCTAAAATATGCTTAAATCACATAATTTTGTTCTGTTTTTGTTCCTACATTATTATTAACCTCAATAACACTAATTTCAAGTAATTTGCAGTCAATTCTGACCACCTCACAGGTCACAATATTAATTTCATACACTTTAAAACAAAGACTGCAGCAGTTCTTGCCAGTGATAAGAAGAAGGCCATTGTCATGCCTGGGCATAAGACCAAAAAATCCACCTCTTATGTGTGTAATTATTCTTGCCCAAATCCTGACAACAGTTGGCTTACTATTTCTACCGTTTGTTAAGCTACAGTCAGTAGAGGTAAGAACCTTAACCATCTCGGATCCTCTTCCATGTTACGCCATTTCATGCGAGTTCATGGAAAGTTCTTGGGAAAACAGAAACTTATGCTAAAAAATTACAACAAGCAGTCCAGCATCAGCAACCTCCCTTCTCTCATCTAAATCCCAGCACCTGCAATCTACACCCCCAACACCTTCATCATCAATATCCTCACAAGTGATCGGAGTTAGTCCTGCATCCAAGTTGCTAATGCGAGATGACTCCTCCCCAATCCAAGACTCCTCACAAGAATACTTGTGCGTTAGGCCCACTGCTGCTGCTCCTGCTGCTGGCGATGGATCTTCAACCCAGAAGCAGACCAAGAAGAAAACTACTAGAAGTTTACAACAATTGACTGTTAAACAATCCTTAGCAATATTGAAAGCTGTCACCCAGTCACAGAGTGGATCACAGATGCCATGGCAACTATGCTAGTATTAGATCTGCCTCCAATATCCACTATTAATACAACACGGGTTAGACAATTGAGGTCTTGTGTCCCTGTTACCAAATTCCATCACAACAACATTTTACTAGAAAAGCTATTCTTCACCTCTACCAAAGGTTTGTAAAAATGTAATTATTGGGCTACAAAATGCCATTCTACCCACTGTGCACTTAACCACAGATATGTGGACAAGCGGAACTGGGCAAACTAAAGATTATATGACTGTGACAGCCCATGGGTTGGTGATTCGCCTTCACCAGCAGGAACAGCAGCAGCATGTACCCAAGTATGTCACATTTTTCTGAGGCAGGTTACTCTGTGTATCATCTGCTTCACTAAGAGGCATATTCTTATTATTATTATCGTAGATTTGTAAGCCACCACAGTGCTCCACAGCGCTGTACAGTAGGGAAGACAAGGGTGCACATAAAACAAGACATATCTAAACAAGCACAGACATGGCAGTTAAAATGAATGGAGACATGAAAAAAAGGTATGGAGGACCCTGCTCATTAGAAAGCTTACATTCTAAATGAAAAAGGGCACAGCTGAAACAAGAGGAGCGAGTGTGGCTCAGAGTGGAGATTGGGATAGTTGTGAGCGTGCATTAGTGTGAATAGTGTTATCGAGGATAAGGTCACCTCTAAAAAAGAGATGGGTTTTCAAAGAGCATCTAAAGATTTGAAGGCTGTGGGAAGGTCCGAATGAGAGTGGTAGGGAATTCCATAGGTGGGGAGCAGCACGGGAGAAGTCTTGAAGGTGGGAGTGAGAGGTGGTTATCAGAGATGAGAAAAGGTGCAGGTCAGAGGTAATACTGCTGACAACCTGTTTGAAAAAGTAAGAGATGTCATTGCAACATGGTTTATCCTGCTTGGACTCTCCTGAGGATATGTGATTTCTGCTAACGCCACCAATATTATTAGAGCATTACAGCGGGGCAATTCCATCACATTTCCTGTTTTGCTCACACAATCAACTTGGTGGTACAGAACTTTTTAAAAAATGACAATGACATGCAGGAGATGCTGTCTGTGTCCCAAGATATTTAGGGTCATTTTCGGGATTGTGCAACAGCATGTAGGAGAATGCAGCAGCTGCAAGAAGAATAGAATTTGAGGGGGAATGTACTTTAGTCCAGCGAAGAAGTCACCTGTGAAGAGAGTGCAGACACTGTTAGCTTGAGTCAAGTGATTCCCCTAATTAGACTTTTTGAGAAGCAGCTAGAGAAATTGAAGGAGGAAATGAAACAAAGCAAATCCGCTAACTATATTGCAATTGTAGATTAAGTACTTAATTTGCTTCACCAGCATCCAAGAGTTATCAACATCTTGAAATCGGATCCCTACATTTTTCCAACTGTGCTTGATCCTAGGTTTAAGAGCTATGTCTTTATTTCCCACTGTCCCAGATCACAAGAGATGCAATCAGCTTGTGGTCAGCAGGCTGACAAATCAAGTGGTACATGACACAATGATGTCTCCTCCTTCAGTTTCTCTGCCAACTGCTTCTAGGAAAAAAATAAGCTTTCCCAAGACACCCAGTGGTGATGCAGATGAGTCTGCACAACATTTTGACATTTGGGCTGGTCTAAAAAAATTGGCCAAAAATCATGACAGCTCTGCCATAATATGAACTACAAATTCCACGAGGAAGGCCATTAACGGCAATTACATCAAAGTACACAGACTTCTGTGATGGTGGATTCCAGCGGGGATGAATTAGTATTGTTTGAGGAAGACGTACACAATAATGAGGGTGAATATGATGACAGTGTAGATTGCAGGTGCTGAAATCTAGCTAAGAGAATGGAGCTACCTGATGCTGGTATGCTTGGTAATATTTTGGGTAGACTTGGCAATTTTATGTTTTTCTACAGTAAACTTTCACCTTTATTAGAGAGGATTTTTTTTCTTTAAAAAGGTACAAGCTTTTTATTTACATTTTTGTTTTCCTGACTTAAAACCACTATGCACTTGAACATAGGCTTTAGCACATGAGGTAGAGGGATTAGTATCATCATGACTGAGACTGGAGAGTGAAACAACAATGTCACTCCTCCTGTTTCTGTATGAGCTAGGGCACAGTAGAATGCCACTGGAGACTTTGAAGAACACTGACAGCCCTATTATTACAATTTCTGTTTCAGCACTGAACCCTGCCACCTCTCCTGTTTCTAAGTGAGCTATGACTATGGTACAGTAAAATGTAACTGCAGATTTAGTCCAAGCCAGCCAGCGCTATAATTTCTATTTCAGCAATGACAATTAGCAATTTTGCAATGGAGCTCTCCTTTGTGTGTAACCTCTATAACACAGTAGAATTTGACCGCAAAGTCAGAAGAAAAGCCTGCCAGCTCTAGTATTTGTATTTCAGCAATGACAATTAGCAATTGAGCTCTCCTCTTTGTGTGTAGCCTATATAACACCGTACATTCTGGGAGTGCAGATTTAGAAGACCAAGCCTGCCCTATTAATTCTATTTCAGCAATGACAATTAACAATGGAGCAATGGAGCTCTCCTGAATTTGACTGTAGACTTTGAAGAACACTGTTACCCCCTCCTCTTTCTATTCTACCTATGTTGCTGCCCAACTGTTCTACAGACTGTGCTACCCCTACTGTGTCCCTCTGTGAAATGGCGCTGGACCACCGTGGAGGGCGGTAATTATGGAATCCAAAACTCGTGAGATCCGACTAAGTAACGATGACGTGTTGCCTTGTTTTAAATTCTGAAAAAGCGCGAATGTACCGAGCCGGCTCTGCTCGGTACTCGGATCTGCTAAGTTCGGTTCTCGGGGAACCGAGCCTTAGCATCTCTAATAATTATACAAATATGTTATTTATATTTGTTTGTTAGTGTATTATATGTGTGAATTAGCCTCATCACTAATTACCCAGTGAAATGCCCATCAGACATTTAGCATACCTGTCTAGAGAACAAGTAGAAGCAGTAACTGCCTGAAGTGTAAGAGGAAATTGTCATTATTTGCTGGATGCTGTACCAGATTGACATCTAAATAGACTTCATTGGGTATATTTACTAAACTGCAGGTTTGAAAAAGTGGAGATGTTGCCTATAGCAACCAATCAGATTCCAGTTATCATTTATTTAGTACATTCTACAAAATGACAGCTAGAATCTAGTTGGTTCCTATAGGCAACATCTCCACTTTTTCAAACCCCCAGTTTAGAAAAATATACCCTTATGTTTTTTGAGGCACCTCATCACCAGATATATGAAGAGGTCCACTAAGGAACACTATAAATTGCCAGAGTATGACAAGTACTTGGCATAACAGTACACGTTGCATTCTAAGGAATACTTTCCCTTTAAGAGAAAATATGTCCCTTTATTTCACCAAAACATTTATTTCCCCTCCAATGTTTCCCTGCTTCACAGCTACAGTAGTCATATTGCTTACACTGCATCATATTGCTTTATTTCTCTTGTAAAATCACAGCTAAATTGAACTAGCTTTCTAGTATTACAGTAACTTGGGCAAAGTCATCAACTCCTCCCAAAAGTACTTTCCTTCCATAGAAGGCCCCCACCCCTCTTGTGGTCACACCTCTCTTTCAATTTTTTTTTCTTTAAAAAGAAATAACATGAAAAGAAAAAAAATACACTTTTGGGTCTGTGAAACTGAAAAGTAATCTGGGGGCTGGAATCCACTCAAAACCTCTAGGTCTCTGCCCCTTCACTCTTCTTACACTCTCCCGCCCCTCTTTCTTAAAGAGAGTTTACCCATCCTGAGTATTCACATGTTAAACTTTCTCTTGTGCTGAGCTGTACACAGCTGACTGCAACCAGGCTGCAAGGTGCAAGTAGTAGCTGACTGTTCTCAACATCCAGCTGTTCCCCTTGGAGAGAATCATAGCTGTCTTCATCAGGAACCAGAGAGGGAAGCAACCTGATGTCAGACACACAGCTGGTATCACTACGGTGAGCTGTAGTTCTATGTGGGCAATCTTTCCGAGTCTTTTTTCCTTTTTAATCATTAGGAATTGCTTTATTTAACCATATAATGCAGCTACTTGATATTACGTGGCCCCAGAAAGGAGAAAGTTATATTCATAGATTTGTGGGGAATGCAATACACTAGAAATGGTTAATGAGAAGTGTTTTTCTAATAATTGTAACCATGGTGAATATTTTTGTTGGAAAATGTCATCTTGATACTGAATTGTATGTTGTATATTTTCAAGGAATCATAAAATTAAATGTAGCACAGCAGGTGCAGCAATTCTCCTATAATAAACAATAATACATTTGTTTTTGTATAAGGAGCACATGAGAGGAAGTTTTCTTATGTCTATGCATTATGAGGATATGAAAGATGGGTGTCTTGCTGCATGTTTATTAGGAGTTTATACTATAGGTGTACTTATGTCCGTGTATTGCAGATGTTGTGATGTTTGTGTATTAGGAGGACATGAGAGGTAGGTATTCTAACACCTGTGTATTAGGAGGGAGGATAGGGAAAAGGTCACTACAGGGGTGAAATGAGTGTGTCCTCCTAATGTATATATTAGGAGAACATGAGAATGATGTATTTTGACGTCTGTGTAGTAGGATTTGGTCATAGTTAGACACACTGCTTCCTGTGTATTAGGAAGAAATGACGTATAATATAGATGTTCTTATTTCTATGTATTAGGAGAATGGGAGAGGTACAGTAGGTATTCAGATATATATATTAGGAAGATGTAATAGACAGGTATTCTGATGTAAGTGTATTAGAAGATTGTGAGACGTAGGTTTACTGCTATCTGGATATTAGAAGGACTGGAGAAGTACTATAGATGTTATGTAGTCTGTGTGTTAAGAGAATAGTAATGAGACGTCTGTGTATTTGGAGAATGTGAGAAGTACTCTATGTATTTAGATTTAATTTATGTGGACAAGAATACCTGAGAAGTAGGTATTTTGACATATATGTATTAGGATAATGTGAGGGGTTAGTTGCAGGAAGGGAAAGGCAAGTTTTCTGATGTCTGTGTATTAGTGGGACATGTGGAGTGGGTGTTTTTTAATGTTTGTTTTAGGCAATTGTGAGAGGTAGGTATCCTACTGTTTGTGTATTAGAAAAAAATAATAGGTACTAGGAGTGTTCTGCTGTCCATATATCACTGAACTGTATGGTTCTGATGTGTGTGTGTGTGTGTATATATATATATATATATATATATATATATATATATAATTAGTGGGACATGAGAGGTAGGTGTTCTGATGTCTATGCATTAGGAAGATGTGAGAGGTAGCTGCTCTTCTGCCTATGTATTAGATGTGAGGGGTAGGTGTTCTGTTTCTTATGTATTAGGCAGATGTGAGAGGTAGGTGTTATGTTGCCTATGTATAAGATGTGAGAGGTAGGTGTTCTGTTTCTTTTGTATTAGGCAGATGTGAGAGGCAGGTGTCCTGATGTCTATGCATTAGGAAGATGTGAGAGGTAGCTGCTCTGTTGCCTGTGTAGTATGCAGATTGGAAAGGTAAGTGTTCTGTTGCCTATGTATTAGATAGATGTGAGAGGTAGGTGTTCTGTTTCTTTTGTATTAGGCAGATGTCAGAGGTAGGTGTTCTGTTTCTTTTGTATTAGGCAGATGTCAGAGGTAGGTGTTCCGTTGCCTACATATTAGGAAGATGTGAGGGGTAGGTGTTCTGTTTCTTTTGTATTAGAAAGAGGTAAGCAGTAGGTGTTCTGTTTCCTTTGTATTAGGCAAAAGTGAAGTGTTCTGTTGCCTATTTAGTAGAAAGATGTGAGAGGTAGGTATTATGGTTCTTTTATATTAGGCAGATCTGAGGGGTTAGGTGTTCTGTTGTCTATGTATTAGGCAGATGCCAGAGGTAGGTGTTATGTTACCTATGTATTAGATGTCAGAGGTAGGGGTTATGTTGCTTATGTAAAAGGTGTTCTGATATTTAGAAAACAAGTGAAGGTGAGAATGTGCTTTGTGTCTGTATTTTAGAATAGAAATAGATGAAATATATATTCAGATGTCTGTAAATTAAGAGAATATAAAGGTTCTGTGTTTTGGCACACTATGTATAAATCAATGGAAGGTCACATGTGTCTTAAAAACTACTTTAGAAGTGTAAATAATCCATTTTAGAACATGCCTTGCTCCAAATATATCATCCATGATAATCTCATTCCTCCATGATCTTATACTGCATTAAGTATACCATGAAAGTTTGTATCAATTCTTCTGAAGCTGGTTCATCTATTTCTTCTGCTGGCTTTCAGCTCACTATGACCACACCTCTCGCTGCAGCATCATTATACCTCAATATGTCAGTGGCAACTTTTATTTTTCAAATATAATGTCATGTTTTAAATAAACTTGTTAGAGTTAGTGGTAGACTGAGCTACAATTTTGAGGTTTTATTCCACTTAGAGATTCTTAGTTCAAGTTTGGAGTTTTGCTAGTGGTCCATGAGTTAATGTATTTTATTCTTTAAAACATAATTTATCAATGTGAAGGTGTCATGATGTCTGTGAATTAGTATAAGATAGAGGTATGTTTTATTGTCCTTGTATTAGGAAGAGGTAAGTGATATGTGTCACAATGTCTGTTTATAAGAATTTGATAAAAAGTGTTTTATTTGTGTTATTAGCAGGTAAAAGGTGTTATGTGTTAGATGTAAGTAAACGATATCTAGCCTAATGTCTGTGTTTTAGGAGAAGGTAAGAAGTATGCAAACTGATGTCTGTGTGTTAGGAGGAAATAAGATGAGCATGTCTTAATGTATGTGTAGTAGCAAGGAGGTGAGAGGTATGACGTAACAAATATGTATCGGTTGGCGGTATAAGGGATGTGTTGTGATCTGTGTATTAAGAAGAGAATAAAGGTATGTGTCCTGATGGGTGTGTATGAGAAGGAAGTGAGAGGTATCTGTCTTAAAGATTGTCTATTGTGAGTTAGAGGTGAAAGGAATGTTTTAGAAGGTATGTGTCTTGATGTCTGCGTATTAGGAGGCGAGAGGCATGTTTCTAGATTTTGTATATTAGAAGCAGGGGAAGAATAGGTGTCGTAGTACACTATAGCTAGCCAAAGACACACAATTGTACTTTAATAAGATTACTTCCATACATCCCAACCGTTACAATTTATGCTGCACAGTCCACATTTGAGGGCCTTGTTTCACGCTCCCGATCGAGACCACTTTATTACACGGGTGGGAAAGGTGGGAAATATTCTGTTCACTGCTTTTCTGAGTAGTGAACGGGTGTTTGGAGGGGAGGAGAGAACAACAGGTGCATATTACATACTCCGAGAAAGAGGGTCAGAGGGTGGAGTAGTTTCATTGTAATTGGACACATTGGGAATTTATCTGCCACAAACTATATTACTGATGGGAAGGTCAGAATAAATGTCCCAGAATAGTTGCTAAGCTATAAATGATCGCACACACTGCGCCAGTTTATGCTTAGTCTACTCCTTCTAGTTGGTGGAGGTCATAGGAGGCTCTTTTTGTGTACCCCCATACACACAAACATACACACACACACACACACATATGCGCACTGCTGCTGCCAGAGAGTGGACCTAACCTCTCCCCTATCTCTAACTTATACAAACGTAAATACAAATGAGACTCTGACAGTTTCAGACCCAATAGTAGCTATACACCCCCACGACCACCCCAACTACCACTGTAGGTCTGCCATTTCCTGAATGCACTAGCTGCTTTGTTACCTACTGTGTAGCTCCCTGTGACGGTGAAACTGGTGGGTGAAATTACTGTAAATGTTGCCAACACCCCACAAGTTACCACCTATAACGTGACAACCTCTACTTCCAGGGAGTGTTGTAGAGAAGTTGGAAATCTTTCTGATGATGGTCAGCGCTTACAAGCTACATGGCTGAATAAGATCAGGTGGAAGTTCTAAACCGCTATGGAAGAAATTGGTTATATTTAATATAAGTTATGTTCTATGAGAGACAATGAAATGTTGGGCTCGTCTTGTGATCTCACGCATTTGAGGAGACCCCATAACATAAACTCAAAAGATGTTAGTCTGGTGGGAGTGTAAGTAGAGACAGAAGAGCAAATCTCTTGATAGGGGATTGGATTATGCCTCTTCCTCCATAGAGGATGGTTGTTTTTCTTTTAGAATCAAGGAGCAGAATAGAAAGACTCTTATTGCTGCTTCAGACCTACCTAAGGATTTTTTTACTTCCTTAGATTGCCCTAACAATCCCATAGGTTAGGTAGGCAGAATGGAAGGGATATTGAGTGACAAACAGTGTTGTTAGCAGTGTCATACAACCATATTGAGAACAGAACCAGGCCCGAACATGAAGGACACATTATTTGAGTACACTTTCCCTCTGTACATCCCGCTGTGTTATATAATTTATAATAGCTTTCAGAAATAGCACAAAGTCTGAGTTGGTGTATTTGTATCATGTTGCACCAGTGGTTCATTGTAGAACCAGGATCCATTTGAAATGAAAAGTGTCATGTACTGTTCTGCTTCAATTAATGTCATCTAAATCTTCACAGGAAATGTCAGACTTGTCGCCACCTACATTGTGTCTGGACCATCTGCTATTCTTTTTGGTCAGAGAAGGCAAAGCGCCCAGATTAATGGCTTAATGACAGTAGATAAAAAAAAATAGTTTCTCTATTAGGATGTAATCTCAAAAATGATGCCTATATAGTCTTTCTTAATTACAATGCAGTAAACTAATTACATTAGTAGTAGGTACATAGGACTAAACCCAAAGACTGAAAGCTTAACCAATGGAAGGCATCAGAATTTTCTTCTCTGGCAACCTGCACCTGACTACTCCACAAAATGCATATATAGCAGCAGTTGGGTAGGAAACATCAAATATGTTAGTGAGCTCCTTACACATATACCTTTACCCAATGTTTTGAGAAAAATGTCAGGTTTCCAGAAATATATTGAAACAATATTATTATAATGTTAATACTTTATGAGGATGACACATTTTTGCAAAAACATTGCATTCTTTTATATTTTGAACATTTAAAGAAGTGGAGATGCATTAAAGAATGCAAGGTCATAGGGACCACGATCTCTGTATAACATTACCTTTGTGAAACAAATCTCTTGCAATTATGGTGCTTAGTAGAATGCCATAGCTATAATTTCCTGTGCCCTCTGTAACTTGGCTCAAAAAAAGTGTTGGGCCAAATGAAGAAGGTATTTTTGTGAAGTCATGTTTACATTGATAAAAACAGATGAACATGGATAAAGAGGTAAGTAGAGCAAGTTCTACCTTACCTGTGCATGTTTTTTGACAGTTTTGTTAAAACCTTTGAATGCGCACTTGTGTTTAGTTACTGAACATCTGTTTTGCGTCTCTCCTGCGCTTTTCTCTTCAATAACAGAGTTGAACATGAGTGGATCCTATTCGCCTGTGTATATAAACTCTAGCTGCAACCAGTGGTGAAAACGTAGGACACATGAAGGGATAATATGTATGCCTATATATATTATTTGGAAAAGGACTCTGATGTCTGGTGCTCTATACATGATCTGGTGATCCTATATGATCCTGATTCCGCCTCCATTTTTAAGAAATACCGTAGTTGGCAGGGTTGCACACCCCTCACAATATAATTTTGTTGGGAAGTTTTACTTTAAATCTCCCCCATGATACTATGCACAAGAAGGGTTGTTTACTAAAGAGCAAAACTGTATTACCAACTCCCCTTGTAACACAAATCAGAACTAGAAATTTTAGTGCCTGGGACAAGATGGTAAACTGACACTCCTAGGACTCAACTGTAACGAAACTAACCTAAAATATTAATTTCTATGCCCCTCCCCTCTTCAGCTTTGCACCCTGGGCGGTTGACCCTTTCGCACTGCCCTAGTTATGGCCCTGACATGACACACTTATTTTTGTACAATTGCACCTGATTACAGCAAGCACATGGATTTGGGCCATGATAGCACTGTCTGCAAAGCTTTGCACTGTCTGTCTGGAGGAGTCAGATCAGGACATTTCTTGCAAATTGTGAATTTGGGGAAAGAATGCACCTTGTTTTGCACTTATGAAAAAATGATATAATGAAAAAAATGGGACAAATTTGCACTTTTGTAGGAAACCCCTTTTCTAGTCGTACTTGGACCTATGTAATACCTATGTCATGAAAACCTTCAACCACAGAAAAATTAGATAATCATGACTAATTTAACATGTAAATGAAAACAAAGCAGTATTTTAGGGGGCATATTCAATTAGCCACGTTACTCGCAAAAGTAACGCAGTGTTAAATGTATTACCGTTATTACGGTAATTCTAACCCGGATTTCAGCTCGCAGCTCCCTGAGCTGGCATTAAAGGTACCGTAATAACGGTAATTACGCGCACTATTACCGTAATAATGGTAATAGTGCGCAAGCCGCATTACTTTTGACAGTAACGCGCCCAATTGAATATGCCCCTAGGAGAAAATATAAAAATTCTAATTTGAAGAGGGTGAACATAAATAGAGGTAGACCAGACTTTGTGGTGACGACTTTACTGTTTGCAACTTACATTTAATTGATTCTGTGCTAAGCCTACTTTACTAGCAATAATGCCATGATATGAAAAGGTTAAAAAGCTTACTTTGACATTAGGTGCACTTGGGTTTACAGCTTAGAGCAGGACCTGAGCACATGTTCTAACGATTATGTTACATGTAATGAGTGCAGATTACTGAAAATAAATGTTGGTATGTCAGTAACCTAGTCCAGTTATCATTTTCATTTGAATTCCACGTGAGATACTAATACAGTATATAACTGTGCCGTCACTGCAGTCAGAAAGAGGGGGGAGTACAGTAACAATGATTCTGCCTGATCCTCAGAAAGTAGATTATGCCACTTTTTCCCCTAATCCGAGTACAGTGGCTATGCTGTGTTCTTCATTCTGTCTGCTTTCAGCATGATTTTATTTTACCATGCTGGTGTTAACCTCTCAACTGTTGAGAATAATGTTTCCTTTGGGTCTAAACCATCTGACAACAGGAGGTTAATTGCAACATTTAGAGGAAAGAAAGAAAGAAAGAGAGAGAGGGAAAGAAAGAAAGAGGGAAAGAAAGAAAGAAAGATGGAAAAAGAAGGAGACAGAGGAATGAGAAAGGATAGATGTTTGGGCAGACCGAGTGGAAATGTTATGATTTAAAAGGTTAGGTTATTTGTCCCAGTGTCCTGCTGCTGTTCTGGTTGCCACGTGCTCTCTCTGGAAGGGATCTGGGACAGGCTCGGCTAGGACAAAAGAGGAGGCGCTCATATGGAGTCTAGTAGTGACATTGAGGCTGTGAAGTTATATGAGGCTGGTGTGTATTCAGACTAGGGAAACAACCTACATCAACATGTAAAATCTCTATTTGAAAAGCATATGACTTAATTGAATGTTCTGGATAACTCAAAGAGAACTATAATTATAATATGATGCTTCAAAATGCTTTTTTTAAAAATAATCTATGATTTATGCAATTAATTTTATTGGAAAAATGCAATGGTACAATGCTCCTTGCATTTGAATGTGTTGGCATTATTACAGCCTGTAGGTGTCACTGTGTTTAGTAATATACTGTACATGAAGAGGTTTAGTACTATGTTTCCTTTGTGGATTGTGAGAACTATAGGAAATAAGTAGCACATGCTGGATGGAAAAAAATGAATACATTCTTTCCTATGCAATGTTCTTAGCATTAGCATCAGGATTCTGTAACAAAAATCAGAGGTTAATAGCATCCAAGTAAATGTTTGGGTTTAAACACAGATGACAGGTAAGTTAACCATTTTCTGACCAGTAGATTTTCTGTAGGCTGATGGCTCTATAATATTGAGGAAATGTTTTCTAAGCTGCCTTTTAATGGTAGCCATGGGCTCCCATATGCGCTGCTATTGTTGGCCTTATGGCTTTATCTGTGTGGAGTTTGTATGTTCTTCCCGTGTTTGCGTGGGTTTCCTCTGGGTGCTTCGGTTTCCACCCACACTCCAAAAACATACTAGTAGGTTTATTGGCTGCTAATAAATTGCACTTAGTCTCTCGTGGTCTGTGTATGTGTATGTTAGGGGATTTAGATTGTAAGCTCCAGTGGGGCAGGGACTGATGTGAGTGATTTCTCTGTACAGTGCTGCGGAATTAGTTGCACTATATAAATAAATAGATGATGATGATGATAATGATGCTGAGGCCATTGTCACCAACATCCAAATGGTTTAATGAAGGGGCATGAACTGAGCCCTCTGAACATCAGCATACTGCATTCATAACTAAGGCAGAGTGCTAAAAACAAAATACTTCCAATTCAGTGGCAAAGAAATGTTGGGTAACCTAGTGATGTCCTGATGCCAGGAATTCTTTGTGTGGTATGTGAAGGTATATATTGAGTGGTATCTAAGGCAGTGTCAGTATTGAAAATGATTAGATAGGAACCAGGCGCATAATAGGGAGATACTTAGTGTCATTTGATACACCAGAGAATCTAGAAGAGATCTAGGCGTAAATGTATGAATGTCCGATTTTTTCAACTCGCCGGGAATCGGCGACTTTGCAAGTAAAATTTAAAACGGCGATGGCTTGTAAAGGCAAGTTTGCCTTTACAAGCTATCGCCGCTTTAAATTTTCAATAGTGTCAACCTGGCGTCTTATATGCCCCTATTAATGGAGTACAGATAGGGGTAATAACAGCTGTGCCACTTGCATGATTGTGGATCTTTAGTCTCCTATGTGATGATATAATATACATGAATGTCATGCCAATTTCAGTATGAGATGCCAAAAGCCTATGATATAGCCTGCTATCAGTTTATAATAAAACAGTACAATATAAAGAGAACTGTGGAGGCATATTTCTGTGTTATTTGCAGATATAGATTGATCCTACTATATTACTAATAAGGGAATTTTTATTCTGTTGCAAATGTATAAGATAGGATAGTTAATACTCTGATGTTGTCATGTAGCGACAGTCTGTGTACTACCAACTAAGATATGATATACATACAAAGTAATGTATTAACTTTCCCACTGTGTCCAAAATAGTCACTGTGACAATTTTCAATGACTTCATAATAGGAATTGTATGATAATTAAATGAGATATATGCATATGTAGGTTATAATTAAATCCCTAACACAATAAAGTAGGTCATGCTAGATTTATTCACTGGAAGAGTTCCGTTGTTTTTACTAGACGCAATCTTTTTTCTTCAATCACATGTCTTTATACTATTTCTAATATTTCGCCAACACAAAACTCTGGAATAAAGGCTTTGTGCTAATCAATGAGATAATATATGTTGATTCAGGATTTTTATTTTGATTTGTGATAATACTATGTATCGGTGGCCTGGAGTACCTGCAGTTCCAACTCTGTTCTTTATTTTGTAAATGGTGGTATGTGAAGCTTCTGCTACCAAATCTAATAGATCTAACATTTACTGGATGCTGGGCTGTCAAAGTCTGCAGAGTAAAAGAAATGAGTAATTGTAATTACAGATTGGGAGGAATTCATATATTTGGGACCCATAGAGTAAGACTACAGAACCTCATAAAGGTATACTATTTGCAATTGGGGAGACATTAGTGCAGATTATAATATTCATACAGGGAGGAAGGATGAGCAGGGGAATTGAAGAAAGGGAGGAGAAAAACAGGTAAGAGCATGTTAGTACAGAGAATGAACGTGGGTGAGAGGTTGGGGAAAAAAAACATTGTAAGGAGTACAACAAACATGTTCAACCATATGCAAATGCCTACCAGGAGAGTGAGGGTATAAGAGGAGCAGAAGGGCATTAAGCTTATATTTTGTACCAAGGCCCAAGGACCTTTTGCTACACATTGGAACAAGTCGTTTCCCAGAGATGAGAGATTTTGGTGATACAGTCTTTGAGATCTACTTTAGCTTTGCCATTTAGTGTAATTATCAGCATCATTTATTGATATAGCGCCAGCAAATTCCGTAGTGCTTTACAATTGGGGACAAACAGTAATAAAACAATACTGGGTAATACATACAGACAGAGATGTAAGAGGGCCCTGCTTGCAAGACTACAATCTATAGGACAATGAGAGTTTGAAACACAAGGGTAAGTGCTACATCATATTGGACATTGGACCAGCTAGAATGCAAAGGTAAAAAGTATTGAGGGGGCTGAATGATTAGTCACACAACAATGTTGGTCAGAGGGTAGTTGTCTTGTGTTAGCTGTTTAAAGGGTGGTAATAGGGTAATCTAGGGAGATTAAGATGGTGGTTGAGGAATATCATAAGCTTGTCTAAAGAGGTGGGTTTTCAGTGAACGCTTGAAGGTTTGAAGACTAGAGCGAGGGAAGGAATTCCACAAAGTGGGTGCAGCATGAAAAAAGTCCTGTAACCGGGAATGGGAGGATGTGATGAGAGTGGAAGAGAGACGCAGATCTTGTGCAGAATGGAGGTGTCGAGTTGGGATATATTTTGAGACAAGTGAGGAGATGTATGTCGGTGCAATTTTGCTGACGGCCTTGTATGTTAGTAGAAGAATTTTATATTAGATTTGTTGAAAAACAGGCACCAATGTAGAGACTGACAGATTGGCTCAGCAGAGGAATAATAGTTTGCAAGGAAAATCAATCTAGCTGCTGTGTGCAAAAAAGATTGTAGGGGTTCAAGTCTGCTTTTAAGAAGACCAGTAAGGAGGGTATTGCAATAGTCGATGCAGGAGATGATTATGAGAATTGAGCTGAGACAGTCAATGCTTTTTTATTTATGGTGTCATTGGGGGTCAGACTAAGAACACTAAGGGGTATATTTACTAAACTGCGGGTTTGAAAAGTGGAGATGTTGCCTATAGCAACCAATCAGATTCCAGCTGTCATTTTGTAGAATGCACTAAATAAATGATGGCTAGAATCTGATTGGATGCTATAGGCAACATCTCCACTTTTTTAATCCCGCAGTTTAGTAAATCTAGCCCTAAGTGTCTGTGACATTTCATGGCCAAGTGCAGAGAGAGGCAGATATTTTGCAGAAAATTTCTCTCTAGGTGGCAGAAATACTGCGCAAAACATATCCTAGGTGATTAGGCAATGGTCAAATGGGATAGCATCTTTGCAGGGTGTTTGTGAGTGCTCCCAGAACATAGCTGTACATTAAGTAGCTCAGACAGTTAGTAGGCCTTGATATCTATACATAAGCATTAACTTAACTTTAGTGAAAACTTGTAAACCTAAAATGGGGACGTATAGGAGTAAAATTCAACTGAGCCAAAGTGGATTTCAAAGGGTCACAGATCTTTGACGTCAACATAGAATTTCACCCATTATCATTGTTAATTCTTAGTCTACAATATATGTTATGTAAGTGCTCATTTACTGAAGATGGATTCTTATAAATTCAACTGAATTATACCATGAACAGGTTAAAGGTGGAAAGGTCATTTTGGTACCCTGATGGCTGGAGTACTCTATTCTTGAATCTGATAGATGCACCTACCAAGCAGTTCATTGTCTCTTCTGTATCTGTACATATTGCAATATATAGGGATAAACCAGAGTGAGTACCTTGCGTGAAATTACTCTATGCATGCCCAGAAAGTGGGCACACGCATATGCACCTATGCAGTTTGCGTGATTGTGCCACTGACGCCAGCCTATTCCTGGAGAGGTGGAACAGGTTAGGGCATGAGCGTTCTAACACAGGCAGAATACAGTAATAGCGGATGATGATGACTGTCTCCGGCACTAGTGAACCACATGTGATAGGATTTTGTGTGTGCTCTTGTGCAAAAAAAAATTCGTACACGGGACGGGGAGTTGTTTCTGCTGTATTAGTGAGCTTCTCTTAAAAGTTTTATTGATGCCTAATAGCGAATGTGCTTGTTGCACATAAAACAAATGGATAAAGACACGGGCACAAATGGCACTAAGTGTCTGTGACGTGTGCCTGGCGTAAACCAGACCCATATGTTACTGGTGCCAACCTGCACTGATCTTCAGATGCGGACAGCTCAGCATAAAGAGTAAATACTCTACTTTTACATCCAATTTTTTGATTGTACATTACTTGCAATAACATCAGGCCCTATGTGTCCCTAACACACACAGTGCGGGGAACATGTAAAAACGTTTTCTTAAAATAGCAACTATATTTGCACAGGCTTTGGAATTTTAACCAAAAATAATATCACAAGTATTCATTATAATTATTAAACTGAAATGCTTGTATACACTAAACATACACTATTTGTGTATATACACTATGTGTGTGTGTGTATATATATATATATATATATATATATATATATATATATATATATATATATATATACCTTTGTATTGTATGCTACACATGTATATGGGTTATGCCCTCTGTGTCTTTCTTCAAAAGTGACACTTGGAATATGAGGCAAATTAAGGAAAATCCTGAACTGTAATAATAATAATAACAGTTTAAGTTAGGCACACACACAGAATTGACCAGCCTTGTTAGTAATATAACTAACATCAATGAGAAACATTAATTGCATGTAAGAATTATGGCTTTGAAGTAGACTATAAGAAAACAGAGCATGGATAAAGGACTTACAAGAAAATCATGATAGCAACAGAAGATCTGCTGGAGAAGGTACAGCTAGAGGGAGACACAGACATCAAAATGTACAGAGTGGGAAGTGTATAAAGCCATGTGTCCTTGGCACATTGTAAGCACAACATCAAAATGCAGAAAGACATTAATAAGGCTTATCATAAGTGATACCTGGAGACAGTGGAGTAAGAACGAAAATTTTCATGGGGGGGGGGGGCAAAAGATCAAGGACTACTATAGGGCTTGGAGCCCCTTTTTCTTGTGCTTGGTATCTCGTTTTACGACAGTTGTAACAGTGACTGTAGATATACAACGAGACTCCTAATCCTATGTTAATTTTTGTCAGTGTTTCAGAGGTTTATTTTACTGAACAAAATATATTTGTACATTATTAAATAAATATTATTAATTAACTACCAATTAGTATAAAAACTGTTAGAAAGATAGATAATTTCAATTGTTCATTCTAAAAAAATTACATTTTTCATAGTCCTTAACCTAGTTTTTATTCATATTTCTTTGGCAGCCTAATCTTATGTGATTGGGAGTATTTTAAAATCTATAATCATTGCCTCACTGGTTATGCTATGTGTTATAAATTTAAATTGCTATATCTCAAGTTTGTTACTGGATGCACAACACCAAATTCAGAGTAAAAGTAAAGTTAATAGTAGTTTATCATCAATACAGGTTATTTATTTAATATTTATAAACGGAACACTTAAGAGTTTCTTAAATAAACAAATCAATCCATCTGTATTAAATATATACTGAGGTAATTTACATTAAAGAACATTTGGTAGTTATACTGAGACAATCTATAATGTAAAAAAGTTTCACAAGTTTAAAACCGATACCATGACTTCAGAAAGTAGCATAAAGAACCTACTTCTACACTTGCCGAAAATACACTTCCTCTCTTCAATTCTGGTTACAAACAATCTCAACACGTCGTATAAATTCAGCGCAGCCTTGTGTTCTTAATGAACATGAAGTATCAGGATCTGCGTTAGGCGTTTCTGCGTCATGTTAGACCTCAGATACGTTTTCAGATGGCGAAGTGCGCTAAAGGTGCACTCCAATGTCGCAGCTGAAGCGGGCACAGTCATGATGAGCATTAAGAGCAATACCACTTGCTGGAGAAGGGCTTTCGTTGTGTCAGACTCCTTATTGAGCTTCTCAGGGAAACCACTGCAGGAGGTGGGTGCTTGGCCGGGCAGATTTTTCAACAGCTGGAGTTCAGTATGCATAGACGCAATAGCAAAATAGCGAATAGGGCCAATATCTGAATGAAACTACATCTCTCACAAGGCTACTGTGAGAAGGAGGCAGGTCTTATGGGTCTGTGGGTGGGGAGACTGAAAAACCCCAGAGCCGAGGGGGAGGGAGATAAAGAGCATCCTGAGAAAGAGTGAGCTGTGTGATAAGTCCAGAGAAGGTAACCCTAAGCAGGAGGGCACTGGACTGGTGGTCTGGGCAGAGAGAACAGACAGTCTGGAGGAGGAGGTTTGCTTAAGAAGGACATTTTGCCAGCCAGCCATTTTGGAGGGAATCAAGTTCAGACCCTGGGACCCACACTGGTGCAGATAAGTACCTGTGGTTAATTTACCTATCTGTTATTGAAGTGGGGTTTGAACTATATCTGTCCACAAGGGCTAAAGGGTCAGGGACAGATGGGTGGACAAGTAAACATGTACAAAGTTTTTGTTTAATCAGCATTTGAGCTTAAACCACAATGTGATCCCTCTGGTGTTAAATTAAAGTTGTAGAACTACAAGTTCCAGGATTAAGCAAGGATACAAGCTGAGGATTTTACAGTTGTTGCTACAGGAAGGTTTGCACTGTGACTGTTGTACCTTGCTGCAAGACCCCTAAAAGCTGCATCCATGCCATGCTGGCATCCAAACAGAAAGGTCCTAACTTGCAGTGCACTGCTCCATCTGTGTGGTGTGTCTGAGTGCTGCCAGTGTGTGTGTTCGGCAGTATATTGTATAGATATAAGTAAATATATATACATTCACCCCTTAAGAAAATTCCCAGTACCAGGAGCAAATAAGGGTTGCACCTGATATATTGATCCAGTGTATAAGGTTGTGACAATTAATGTTTATGTCTTATGCTGTTGATATTATTGATATATTAAGAATTATTGTGTTAACCTGTTGTTCATAGTAAGAGTTGGTGCTCTGCTTTCATCCATGCTGTCTTATTATTGTATTGTTCACACTATTATTTCAAACTATGACAAAGTATATTTTCCTACTCCTATAAAATCACAAAAGCTGCATTTAGTGGTTCCAGTTCAAGAAATGTGCCTGGCTGCCTTCTGCAACACACAGTGTGTCACAGCGTGTTAGTACTAGGCAGGGGGATTCCCGTATGTCCCCCTGGTGTATTTCAAGAACACCTTCCAGAAGAGAAAATGGTTATTTAGGTAGAGGCAATGAAAACCAAGCACAGAGGTGAGAAGCATTTACATCATTCAATACATATCATACTTGCCAACCTTTGAAAGTGAATTCCGGGAGATCCAGGACAGGGGGCGTGGTTGGAGGGCTTAAGGGAGCGAGGCGCGGTCAATCACGTCATTTCCCCCCCGGGCCAAAATGAAGCGAATCGCGTCATTTTGACAAGCAAGTTGCAGTATGCAGGTTACTTGCCTGCTCTCCCGGAAGTCCGGGACACCTACCCGGGTTTCGGGGGGAGTCAACGCGTTTCGTTCAGTTTGAACTTCCTCCTGATGAAGTTCAAACTGAACGAAACGCGTTGAGGCCCACAACTGTACTATCTGAGACCCTGTTTCACTGATCTACCCTGGGAGTAACAAATTAAGATATCACCCTTTCCTGAGCTTTTGTATGGAGCCTATAGAGGGACATCTTTAACTACCTCCGGGGATATGACTACCAGTGATCTCACCTGTATATTATACAGATAAGCTTATATTTATTATCTTCATTGTGAGTTTGCATTTTATATTTTTAATCTGCTGAATAAATTGTTTGCAAAAATACTACACTATATGGCTTTCTTATATCTTTCCTACTATTGAGCGGTGATGCAGCAGTTATTAATAGAACATACTATATTTGCATCTTGTCTCTGCGAGCAAAGGAAATCACCACCTGGGATGACTGAGGAGCCTATATACAGATAAGCTGTTATTTTACTTATTTCTGGTACGCACATTACTACACTATTAATCTGCACAGTGTCTCACCTGATTTGCTGATATATGCTGCTATATGCTGATATCCACCTGCATTACTATTTTTCTCGGGATTTCATGGTCTCTGGACTCTCTGAGCTTACTGACTATATATACACAATTATCTATTTTTACACCTGAAGGCGCCGTCCTTCCATAACTTATCATTTTGATACCTCTTTTCGGTCTAACCATCCGATATTGGAGATTTGGCTGCCACACATATTTGTGGAGGTGTTTTGTTTATGTTTTATGTTTATTTATATCTTTTTGTTTATTATGACTTTTTTATTATCACTGTATTTATTATCCATACATTGGGTAAGGCGCCAATCTGATATTGTGTTCTATTGCTTTACTTCTATATATATATATATATATCTCATACTTGCCAACTTTTCCTCGTTGGCTTCAGGGAGATCCAGGGGGAGGTGGGCATGCAGATGCAGGGCTTGACGTATCGCGTAGCGCTAAGTTAACTCAATATTTGAGGAATTAAGCCCTGCCCCCGCCACTTATCTACATGGACATAGGACACAATTTCTGAACTGTGTCATCATACCACAGATGGCGAAGCCAACCACATCATGTACTGGCTCAGCATCAGGGAGGAGTGAGGGAGAGCACCCCTATTTCAGGGAGTCTCCCTGACATTCAGGGAGAGTTGGCAAGTATCTACTATATAAATGCCTAGTGGCGTGTGTGGGAAAAAAAAACCAAGCTGCAGCGCCACCTGCTGGGCAGAGTTATACACTGACCTATATATTTCTTGAAGGAGAAGTGACAGTTGGGAGTGGTTGGTGGTTGCCAGGGGTGACAGTGGGGAGTTTTTAACACCTTAAGTAGCTTGATGAAGGCTGTGGCGATGAAGATGAAGGATGAGGTGGTGACATGTGGACAAAACCACATTAAAAAAGGGCGCTTGCGTCGGGAAGTAACGCTCTTTCCCTGAGGAGGCCTGGGCTAGGCCCAAATGCATGACAAGAACCTTTTTAACACCTTAAGTAGCTTGATTTGACTAGAATGCATGAGTATCATGCACGGGTTAACTTGTGATATATATATAATTATGTCTGTGTGTGTGTACAGTGTGTGTGTGGGGGGGGGAGTGCTGACAGGGTGAGGGAATGTGTTAATGTGTGCTGGGAAGGTGAAATGAATGGATTAATCAGTGCGGGGGGGGGGAGTTATTATGTGCTGAGTGGGGGTTTTACTTTGTCAATAGGTTGGTGGGTGCTGTGTGAGAAGGTCTCCATTATGGGAGCTGAAAGATTGGATATATAGAGTGGATAAAAATGTTATTTGGTACTGGGAGGATGAAATGAGGATAGAATGGAAAGAAAAAAAGTTAATGGGGGATTGATGGATTTTTAGGGAATGGTTTCATAGGGTGTTAATTGATTTGTGATCATGTGTGTTAGTGTGTGTTGGGGGGGCCTCATGATATGAGCCTGTTCTGGGATGGCTCTACACTGCGCCTCTGAGGAAGGCAACCATTGTCTACCCTACGATCTGGCAACAATGACACAGCTGCTGATGTTTTAAACTGTCCGCAATCACTCTCTCTGTTGTATTGTTGTAGAACTTACAAGAACAGTCAATGAGAAGTGCAGTCTCATGTGTCTGCTAATGCTTACTGCAAATTCTGGTAGCAAAATGAGTGGGGCTTCTAGTAAAGAAAAAAAAAAGCATTTGCAAGAAGAAAATGTATGCAGAATAAACATGAAGATAACTTCATTTGTGGTAAACAGCAGTTGGCGATTTCAAATAAAGCTTTTATCGCTTCATCCCCATTTTCATTCAATTCATCCCCATTCACTTTTGTGTAGAAGTTTACGGAGGAAAAACAAAACACAGTCTTTGCCCCCCCCCCCTAAATAGAAATCATGGGGTTCAACTGTCCCCTCTGCCCCCCAATTCCTACACTCCTGCCTGGAGACCAGGAGCCAGATGATTCACCTACTGTTTGCAGTATAAAGATTACAACAACCCATCAATGAATATAAGACAATTTGGCAAGTAAAACGATGGATTAAGTATTTTACTATAAACAATATGAATGATGTCAGTAATCGAGAAACAGTTAAATATATATTTTAAACAAAACTTTAAACTTTAAACCAATAGTGTGCTTAAAATATCAATAAATTATATCTGAAAATGATTGTGAAAATAATTATTGTTGTTATGTTTATTTCCTCACCCCAAAACTACAGTGGCAGAGACCATCTTTCTTTTTAATGTGTTAATCTGTGTGAGTGTGATACTTACATGCCAGCTTTTAGAGTTACCACATGTGTGAATGGTAATACCACCTGATGCATGAAAAGTATGTCATTTTCAATTTGGAATCTGCTGAGTTGGCATCCACCTCCTATGGGAAGATTATACTGCAAAAATATCATCCTTCCTCTTGTTTGAATTAGAGATGCTCACTGACCCCCGTGAACTGGTTTTGGCTTTGGATCTGGATTAGCTTCGTGTTTTGGTTTTGGCAAAACCACCCTCGTGTGTTTTGGTTTTGGATTTTTTAGAAAAAATCCTAAATATGGTAAAATCACATAATTTTGCTCTTTTTTTGTTCCTACATTATTATTAACCTCAATAACACTAATTTCAAGTCATTTGCAGTCAATTTAGACCACCTCACAGGTCACAATATTATTTTAATATACTTTCGGACAAATACTGCAGCGACCTGGCTGGATGGTAAGCGACAGAGCAATGACACAAACACACGGCAGTTCCTAGCACATCTAGGACACATTGGCACACAGCAGTGGCAGAAAAGAAAAATGGGGGTCAGACCTCCCTCCCACCCCTCGCTATGTTGGATCTTAAAAAGGAATTCAAAACTCCTGAGATCTGACAACATTATAATGAAGTTTTGCCTCGTTATCGATTCTGAGAGTGCGACAGTACCAAGCACTCAGATCCCCTAAGTTCGGGTGTGTTCGGTTTCCGAGGAACCAAACCTGAGCATCTCTAGTTTGAATACAATGTCGAGAGGAGACAGATAATATGGCTTGCATGACATAGCACACATGGATAGTTTTCTAATGTACACAAGAATGAGAATATGTTATTACATGGTGTTAGGTTCACTACAAATATTTAATTTTACTCTCAAGCAAAAGGAAGTTTTCTAAATAGGGCAATGGCTTGATGCGTTCTGAACTATCCCAAATTGTTTTGCTTAACTGCACCTGTAATACATAGGAAGATAAACTAAAGTCATACTTAATAGCCATCTGCAATCAATTATCTGTTTGCTTTGGACAATCAAGATGCAAGTCAGGCTAAAGAGTGTTGCACATGGCTGCAATATTCCAGCAGATGTCAGGCAATTGGGCTGATATCATAGTGTGTGGCATCAAAATGACTACAATGCAGATATTAGATTGGTAACATGTACAGGATAATTATTGCACATAAATGGTGTTAGAAGATGACCATGTGTGCATTCATCTTCTGACTGTTCAGTCTGTGTACCAAATGGCCAGATGTCATTTAAATTCACCACCTACCTGAATGGCCAAATTGGACACCGAACAGTAAATTTTCATACCTCCCAACATTTAGAATCCTGAAAGTGGGATAAAATAGGCCTCACCCCTGTCTCAAGCAAAGCCTACCCGCAAATAGGGCACATTTAGATTAAACTCCACCCACTTTTTGGTTAGGCTCCATCCCTTTTGCAGCCTGCAACTTGGGAATCCCGCCACAATTGAGACAGTTGGAAGGTTTGTTATTAGTAAACACATCACTGTTACACTGCCCTGTCTATAGAGCAGGAGGTCCGGCAGCTGTCAATAGTTTAAAAATAGAGAAATGTTAAAAAAAGAAATACGTGGGGTCCCCCCGTCCACGCACTATTAACCCTAGTGCTGCCAGCCTACTGCTGGTTACGTGAAAATCAGGGAAAAATTTGCGTGCGGTCCTCCTAATTTTCACATAACCACACAAGGCAAACCAGCCAAGGTAGTTGACACTATAGCAGGGGGACACGTGGCAGGAGTCTCCCAGCCATAATGGTAAACCAACCCCTGAGCCTCAATACACTGACTTTCACTTTAAAACCCTCCATTGTGCAGGCTGTCAGCTACGATTTGCACCTGTGCTTACTTCACCTGTGTTTGGCCTGTGCAGCTATTGGTCAGTCCTCCTTTATAAGGCTCCTCTGTTCACCATTTCATTGCTGGTTCTTCAAGTCTACACCTGGCCTGTTTCAGCCTCCTCTCTCCGTTGCAATCTATGCTGCTACCTACTCTGCATGCACCACTGACTACTGCCGATCTGTTCCACATCCCTGTGGTAAGCTGTGGCTCATCGTTTGCTGCATAGGTGGATACCGCTGATCTCTGCTCATCTGTTCCACTCATTCGTAGTAATTGCTGTTATCAACGCCTGCTACTTACTCTGCACGCACTGCTGACTACTGCTGATTCGTTCCACATCCCTATGGTAAGCTGTGGCTCATCATCTGCTGCATAGCTGGATACCACTGATCTCTGTTCATCTGGTCCACTCATTACTGGTAACTGCTGTGATCATCTTTCACTATCTACTCTGTCTGCATCGCTGATCTCCGCTAATTCCTTCCATCTATCTCACTGGAAACTTCCCTGGAGGGCCGCGACCTGCATTGTGGAAGCCGCTGAAGTCCAATTTCCCATGTGGGAATCCCTGATGAATACCTTCCATTCTGTTAGACTCTGCGCCTCTAGGGAAGTCTAGCCAATACCAGTTGAGACAGCAGGATCTCATTCATTCTGGCTACTCATATGGACAATTTTCAAGCTTCTTCATCTCCGCCTGCTAGAGTACAGGCAGCGGTTCATCCAGTTGTCCCGAAGACGTCTTCAAATTCTTCTGCTTTACGCCTGCCAACGCCTTCTAAGTTCGGTGGTAATCCAAAGTCTTGCAGGGTCTTCCTGAATCAATGTCTTATTCAATTTAATCTTCTTCCACAAAATTTTCCTTCTTCAAGGTCCAAAGTTGCATATATCATTTCCCTTTTATCTGGGCAAGCGTTGGCCTGGGCCTCACCTCTGTGGGAACAGAATGATAATCTTTTAAATCTTTGCTCTGCCTTCATTGCTACTTTCCGAAGGATTTTAGATCAACCTTAGCCTCCAGTATCCTCCGTTTACCCCAGGGCTCGTGGTCTGTGGCCCAATATGTAATCAAATTTCGGACTCTATTTCCCGAATTACAATGGAACGATGAAGCTCTGGTAGCTACCTTCTGGCAAGGCCTTTCCAACAAAGTCAAGAACGCCCTGTCCTCTCAAGATTTACCAGCAACCTTGGACTCCTTAATTTCATTATGTAATAGAGTGGACATTAGATTCTGTGAAAGGTCTTCTGAAAAGGAAAATCCTAGACATTCATCTTTTCGGTTAGCTCCTCGATTACAACTCCCTGGTTTGTCGGATGAACCTATGCAGTTGGGTCATTCTCGTTTAACTCCTGAAGAGAGAGAGAGGAGAATCAAGAATAAACTCTGTCTTTATTGCGGGGATGCTGGACATGTTCTTAAACTTTGTTCTAAATGGTCGGGAAACACCATACCGTAGCTTGTTCAGGAGAGGTCAGGCTAGGGGCATTTCACCACTCTCTGGATTTTTCTTTTGACCAAATTTGTTAGTTTTCTGTCATCTTACATTGGGCCTCTGAGACTGCTCATACTACTGCCTTGTTGGATTTAGGAGCTGCGGAAAATTTTATCTCTATGTCAAGCTGTTAGGCCTTCCTACAGTGCCTTTGGAGAAATCTATCATGATTACTGGTATTGATGGAGCTCGCCTCACCAATGGTCTTATTCAGCATCGCACTAGTCCACTCTGTCTACAAGTAGGAGCACTCCATCAGGAGAAAATATATTTTCTTGTTCTTCCTCTTGCCACCAGTCTGCTTATTTTAAGTTTACCATGGCTTCACCTTCACTCGCCACAGTTGGATTGACCTTCTTCTCAGATTACAGCTTAGGGTAAAGCCTGCTCAGGTAGATGTCTTACTCAAGTCAAACCTTTAAGGAACCTTCTTGCTTCACCAGACTCAAACAACTCTGCTCTGCTGCCACAGTATTCCTCCTTTCCTGATGTTTTTAATGAATCCTATGCTGAACGTTTGCCTCCTCATCGTCCATGGGACTGCCCCATTGATCTAATTCCGGGTAAAGTGCCACCCAGAGGACGTGTCTATCCTTTATCATTGCCTGAGACTGAGGCTACCACAAATTATATTAAAGAGAATCTACAAAGAGGTTTTATTAGACCTTCCACCTCTCCAGCAGGAGCTGGCTTCTTCTTTGTAAAGAAAAAAGATGGAACCCTTCGCCCCTGCATTGATTATAGAGGCTTGAATATCATCACGGTGAAGAACTGCTACCCCATTCCATTAATTACAGAGATATTTGATTGCATCAAAGGTGCAAATTTTTTTCTAAACTAGACCTTCGAGGAGCATACAATCTCATTTGAATATGAGCTGGAGATGAATGGAAGACTGCGTTCAACACACGAGATGGCCATTATGAATATCTTGTTATGCTCTTTGGCCTATGCAATGCGTCTGCAGTCTTCCAGAGCTATGTTAATGAAATTTTTTGTGACCTCCTATATTCTTATGTGGTAGTGTACCTTGATGATATACTAATTTTTTCAAAAGATCTCCAGTCTCATCGCCTTCATCTTGCCGAGGTTCTTTCCCGACTACGGAAGAACAACCTGTATTGTAAATTGGAAAAATGCTCTTTTGAAGCCACTGAGCTGCCCTTCCTTAGGTACAGGTGTGTCTGCTACCGGTCTTCGGATGGATCCTGAAAAAGTTTGGGCTATTTTGGAGTGGGCTCGCCCCAATACACTCAAAACTATTTGTGTACAAACCTGACACCACGTCCGTTTTAGGTGAGGCCACACACAGCTGATCCGTGTAAATCAGGACTGTTGCTAGGTATGTTATGAGATCGCTTGTGTAGATATGCTATAAGATCACTGTACTTAAGTCCCTTCTTGCATGTGAGCCAGCTGGCTCAATGCAGTTCTCAATTATTAGAGGAAGAATTTAGGAGCGTTTTTATGAACTTCCAAAGAGATTTAAATCCCCCAATCTCCCAAAAAGGTTTTCGGGAGATTGCTGCATTTGCATTTGTAAGTTTCAAGGCTATTTATTAATAGAGGATCGCAGCGGATATTGGATATATGCGATTGGTCATAAATAGACACCTTAAACTCTTTCACTGTGCTTTGCATTGCAGCAAAATTTAAGTATGAGTCACCTGCCACTATAAGTGAAATAATTAAACATCTTCTCCATAGGTACTTGTATCATAAAAGACTTTGCAAGTGTCATATGAAACATGTCCATAATTACTTGTTTTCTTCTTTCTAAAAAGATTAATAACATTTTTATTTCTGCATCCACGTCCAACAGTGTGGAATTGGGATCTGCCTTGGCATTTTTTTTTAAATATCTCTCTAGGGTGAATGGCGACCGTTTCTAAGCACATATTTGGATTCATTTGAAGTACAGAAAATACATTAACTGATTGATTGAAGTGACCACTCTGTTTAGTTTGATGCCCACACAGCCTTCCTATAATATGTTCCTATATTAGGACAGGCTTGCCTAATGTCTGAAGTGGTGGTATGGAAAATGTGAATGGAACTTAATAGTTTGAAATTATTTTATAACCCCCCAGCCCCCACTTAACATTAAGCCCTCAACCTCTCCCCTGGCCCCAAGCCCTTAAGCTGTAATAAAATTCATTACACACTTAACATTACACACATAGAATATAAACGCAGAACACTTGGCCTACCTTGTCCCTAGCCAATTCTCCCGCAATACCTTCCTTTTTCCAACCCTTTAGGAGCAGGTTTCTTTGCTCATTCAACACATTGGGTCTTTTCTCAGCATAGTGGTCTCCATCATATACTAATTCTGTTTTTCCTTATTTCTCTTCCATGTGTCTTACTTGTCTATTTGCATTATATATCAACCCCCCACTGCTTCCTCTCCTCATCTCCCTAGCACTCTTGTCTGGCTTCCTCTTTGCCTCCATGATCTTTCTTCTGCAGCCTCCTTTAATACACCCACTTGCCTTATGTCTATACTTTTTACATCTCTCATGGCTCCCCTAGTAACCTGCCCACTATAGCTTGATTTCTGCCTGATACCTCCATCCTGAATTATTGTCTCCTTCAACTGCTTGTGATCTCCGTAATACCTCTTACTGCTTTTTGTTGCTCTTTGCTCTCTTTCCTACGCCAACCGGCTACCTGTTTTTCTTATTTAAGTGCACACCTGCAGGGGCTCCTCCTTTATTCAAGCCTCTCATGGCAGCACCTTCGGCATTATCAAAGGCCACACCCGTAAATAGAGTGTTCTACATGTTTAATGGAGGAACTGCCTGCCCGCTGCGGCATAGACTTCCTGAAATGCTTGTAAAGGGGTACAAGGGGAGGGGATGTTTAGATTAAAAACATGTTCAGTGGGAAGCTGCTGACACAGGCATCCACAGAGCTGACACCTATGACAGTGGTAGAGAGGGCAATATGACATACCGCCGTATACCGTTTCACTTCAAGCACTGGCTAGAAGCAAAGCAAAAAAGGAGCATATTTGCTTCTTGGCAAAACTATGTTGCACTGCAGGGTAGGGGGCTAATTTTAAATTTTAGGAAAAATATTTAGAGTTGGGAGGGGGAGTGCTCTAGCTCAACACTAAATTGCAGTGGAATGTACACAGCACAACCAGATTTAGGGGCCTATTTATCAAAGGTCCAAGAGCCCTATTGCTGCAAAAAAGGGGTGTTTTGCCAGTGATCGCTCTAAGGATGGCATTAATAGAACAAGAACATTAAATGTTTTATTCTTACAATAAAGTATTTTAACGCATTCATGTTTTAATATGTTTATTTAATTTATGAAATAAATAAGTTATCATTTTAAACTTTTTGTACATTAGTGTAACTGAAAGCCCTCAGTCCCACTGCACATGCATAAGCTGGCAAGCCCTTTCATGTATCGTAGCTACATAGAATGGACCAACAAAGTGGTTTGTAAACTCTTACTGTTCTTAGCCAGTTTCTCAGGGGCAACTGAGTAGTTTTTTTTTTATAAATAAATAGGTGTTCTTTTTAATTC
Organism: Mixophyes fleayi; assembly: GCF_038048845.1. Classification (NCBI taxonomy): domain Eukaryota; kingdom Metazoa; phylum Chordata; class Amphibia; order Anura; family Limnodynastidae; genus Mixophyes; species Mixophyes fleayi. The sequence goes on along the minus strand of NC_134403.1, from coordinate 216,697,366 downwards.
CATGATAATTGCCATTGGGAAAAAAAATTACACTAGCTGCTGCAATGGGGCTGGAAATAAATAGGCCCCTTGAGTAGTGTGGGGGGAGGGAGTGTGAACTAGCCCAATTCTGAAATAATTTAACGCTGGAGTAGATTGTGAGCTATTCATGTTATAGTTTCAGGGAGAGGGAGGTCTATTTTTTAAATGTGATTGACATTAATTTAATGTTGGAAGTGCTATCCATTTAATGTTGGGGCTAGTTGATGTGAATTCTATTAACGTAATTCTGGTTAGGGAGAAATAAGTTTATTCAATAAAGGTGAGTGCTATTATTTTAATGTCAGCCTGGTTTCAGTTAGGAAGGCCTACTTATGCATAAATGAAAGTTGCTTAATCAATTTATAGGGTCACAGCAGGTGCTTGAAAGGTTGGGGTTATCCAGAAAGGAAAAAAGAGAGAAAAATCCCCCAGCAACACTGCTGTTAGCCAGTAAAATAGCTGGTTTTATACTTGTACATAAAAATACAGAGTTCTCAGTTACACACATTTGCAAATGCATGATATCATCACCATTTATGTATATAGCGCCACTGATTACGCAGCGCTGTACAGAGAACTCATTCACATCAGTCCCTGCCCCATTGGAGCTTACAGTCTAAATTCCCTAACATACACACACACACACACACACACACAGAGAACTAGGTACATTTTTGATAGCAGCCAATTAACCTACTAGTATGTTTTTGGAGTGTGGGAGGAAACCGGAGCACCCGGAGGAAACCCACGCAAACACAGGGAGAACATACAAACTCCGCACAGTTAAGGCCACGGACGGGAATTGAACTCATGAACCCAGTGTTGGGAGGCAGAAGTGCTAACCACTAAGCCACCGTGCTGACCCATGATAAGCCATACAATTAATGGCATTGGGAGATAATGTGAGAACATATGTTTTATGTTGTTAACTATAGTTAGTAATATTGAGCATTGTAGTATATGCATGTAATGATAATTGTATTGGAATTGTAATGGCATCTGGAAGAAGTATGCACACATACATATTTTATATACATTTAAGAAACAGAAAATTGATCATGTATTGTACTGTGCTACACTGTTTACATTATGTGTAAGATTGTTATTGAATGTTATGTTAACAAGAATATATATAACATCTCAAAGTAAGATAAATCTGCATGTGATGTTTGATATAAGTATTTTTGTCCCTTTGATGTGTATGTAGCATATATGGTTAGCTATTCCTATTGTATGTATGTATAGTAGACTCTGTGTGTAAGTGGCTGGAAAGAAATGAATATGTATCTTGTATATGAATGCCCCATGATTGTCCCACGTCCAGTGGTGTAGTATGCATGTGATTAGTATTTTGTGATAGATATGTCTAACACAAATAATTTAGAGCAGAAAAGGAATAGTACTTTTTAATAAACTAGAAACTAACTTTGTGAGTGGTTAATTAATGAGAATGGTTATTAGCACACTTGCCTTGCTATTAACTCCTCAGTGGAATTAGCACATTTTTTTTACAGCAGTAAAAAATAACAATACATTAATCATTAAAGTAATTTAATATATGTATAAAAGAAGAATTTTCTTTGTTGAATATGTCCCACAGCTCTCAAGGTAAAGCAGCTAAATCTTACATAGTTATTTAGTATCAAAAAAGTAACCGATCAGACCACATAGCGACAATGCGACAGAGCGACAAATATTGAAAACATTTTTTTTAGTTGGAAATAACAACACGACATAACAACAGCGCGACAAAGCTACAAATTTGGTTTTCCAAATAACATTTTTGGTCTATTTACCAAATCATTTACTAATATACAGTATAAAAACTGCTGCTACACATTACAAATTGGACCCACACAACCCCGGGTGACCCTGCTAGTTAAATAATATTAATAAATCTAGTAACAAACCAATGTTTTAATACGCTTTATATTATATATAATGTTGTTTGTATGATTTTTTAATACTCTATTTATTTATTTATTTGTTTTAAAAAATGAAAGTGAAAGCCAAAACCTTTGAAAAATTCAAGAGATGTGTGGTTTTTATTGCCACAATAAGCAGCTATAAAAAAAAAACATACTTATTGCCATGATGCAGCAATAAATGGATCCCTTGCGCATTTAGGAATTACAAAACATGGACTCGCACTGTTTTTTTTTATTTGAGCAAGTGCAGCTATTTAACTGACACATTTGAAGGTGCATGTCCGTATTTCAGTCATCAATATGCGTGTTACGTTTGCGGGATAAGTGCATACACCTGAAACTGTGTATAGTGTAAAGAATGAAACATCCCTTTGAAGTCAAACCTACTAACATTTTAAGACTACCCTCTTTATTTAAACATTTTAATTTTTCTCCTAAAATATTGATTGCTTTTGCATCACTTATGTCTTAGATCAATCACCCAACATTGGGTGTTTCTTTTATGAGTCACTTTTATGTGTTTGAAGGCTTTTATTATGTTCCTCGATATCTCATTTTAATAATCAAGTACTGTAAAATTAATCTCATTTAGTTAGTGCACATTAGTGTAAAAAGTAGCCACACTCATATGCCAAATCCATACTCTACAAGGAAGGCCCAACTGATCCAAGCATGTGGTGCAAAATTTAGCATCCCAGAGATTCCACCATTTTGACCCACACATAATCATCATCATTATCATCATCACCATTTATTTATATAGCGCCACAGATTCCACAGCACTGTACAGAGAACTCATTCACATCAGTCTCTGCCCCATTGGAGCTTACAGTCTAAATTCCTTAACATACACACAGACAGAGAGAGACTAGGGTCACATGACTGACAAAAGATCATTTGCACTGCTGGTTTGTACCTTTGCACTCGTGTAAATGCAAGTGTTTATACTAGATAGCCATTAGCCAATGTACAGTATATGTTTCGACTGGTATTGTTTGCTTACCCAGTTGTTGGTTTGTCTGACTGGCAAACCAACTCCTGAAGCAACAAAAAAATATTTATTTTACATTTACTAAAGTGGTGAACAAGGTATTGGGCAGTAATTTATTCAATTAAAGTGTTGCATTCAAGAAATGGAAACCTATTTCCTGTACTGTGCAACGCCAAATGTAAGCATTACACATATATTTGAGGTGATATAGGTATACTGTTATTGTACATACCCCCACATTCTTTGTGTTTGCATATTAAGGGGTCTATCTATGAAGACAAAAGGGAGGTGAGAGTAGTGTGCCCATGCCTTTTCCTCCATATTTACCTCAGGACTACTGCTTCACACAGCTGCCTGCTGGGGTGTGGCTGCAAAAGGAGTGTGTGCACCCATAGTGTTAAGAAGAATCATTATCATGTGATATGTTGCACCCCTCCCTTTTCTTCTTCCCCTGTGAGATGGCGGAGGTTAGCTTTGCATAGTGTTTGAGCATAGCTCTTTTATATGTGTAACTTTTCGTTCCAAAAACTGAGCACTAGGACTCTATGTACTTTAGCCGAGGTGAAGTGGGAGGGTGGAAGGGGGCAATTAGCCTCAAATTTTGTCATTTAGTTTTCCATCCTGCCTACTTCACTAGGCAGTGGGTAGGATGCAGGAGAATGGCCTGCTCTCACGGGAGTCCGAGAGACCTTACTGGAATTTGGGAGTCTCCCGAACATTCTGGGAGAGTGGGCAAGTATGACTTTAGCACATGTATTCCTAACAAAGGCAGTAACTTTTCTAACAAGGGGCCTCATTTAGAGCTGGCTGCAACAATGTGGCCCAAACATAGGTATAAACCTGCAGTTGCCAAATCTCAAGAATCCTGAAAGTGGAGCAAAATAAGTCCCATCCCTGATCCGCTTAAACGCCACCTATCATATTAGAGTAAAACTCCACCTATTTTCATGTTAAGCCTTGCCCCTTTTGTGACCTGCAAATTGGGATATTCTGCCTAATTAGGAACAGTTGTGAGGAATGAAGATATGTCTAACTTAAAACATGCCGTATATATGCAGCCACAGCAAAGATACACTTTGCGACCATGGTAAAGGTATGCAGTCATCATCATTAACTGAATAATGTTGACTGCTGTATTTTTTTATTTTTTTTTGGGAAGGGGGGGGTTAAAAAAAGATAAATAAAAACCCAGTGTGTCTCACCTAAATGAGTTACCAACACCAGTGCTATAGCAGAGACACCCGCAGCAATATAGACAAATGTTGGTAGAAAATCCACTGCAGTCTGCAGGAGATTTAGTACTTAAGGGAACATTTATATTGTAATAGAACAATGATCCAAAGCATGGAGCAAAAGCCACATGGAAGTGACTTAAACACAACTGAACTAATGTCCTACAGTGGCCCAGCCACAGACCAGACCTGGGTGCTTTTGCATGGGGGAGCCTATTTAACAAATGTCTGTGCTGCCTAATCTCTAAACAAAAGCAATAAAAATGCTTTATTTTTAGAATAAAATAGAATAAAGTGTTTGTGTAATGCAGTATTATCTAAATAATATCCATTTAATTATTGCAATCAATAAAGTTTATTAATGTATGTTAAAATAAGTTTATATATAAGTTAATAATGCAGCCAATTTGTAATATAAAAAGCACCAATGAAAAAATGACAGCTATTGCGATTAATAATATTTTAGTAAATAGGCCCCAAATAAAACTTAGACTTGTTTTTTTTATTTGACATTACTAAGAATTTTGTGGTAATCAGTGGTAAAACTATATATATATATATATATATATATATATATATATATATATATTATATATTTATATATATATAATTTTTACCACTGACCTCTGATGTTGAATGATTTTCTACTGTCGCTAGTATGCAGTGGGGATATATTGTCTTCTTTAAAACAACCAGAACCAAATACTTGAAACAGTACATACTAACACAGTGGTTCCCAACTCCAGTCCTAAAGCCGCCTGTATTGAAGTATGGATATCCTTAAAACCTGGCTTGTTGGCGGGTGGGGTGGGGTTTGAAGACTGGATTTGGGAAAACCTGTACTAACAGACTGTCTGACCACTTTCATGGCTACAGCTTTTTGTTACATTATTTATACCTTCACCAGGGTATACCAACAATGTATCACCCATCCTTAATTGTTTTGCTTATTGCATACCCTGAGATCAGATCCTGGACTCCTGTCTTTGCTCAATCTCTTTCCTGCACATAAACTGATAGCAATGTTATCCCCCACTTCCTAATAACAGCAGGCTTTACTCCACCATGTAACACGTTTCCTGAGTCTAACAGACACCTAAGCACAACATTCTCTATTCACGGGTAAGGAAATTTACAAGGAATTTAATCAATATACACTTTGTATCCATATGTCTTTCCTGTGTGATAATCCAACTACTGACAATATAAGCATAGCTTCCTAAACCATTAAAATGCAAGTGCCAGATTTGCCTGGCATTCTTGCTTCCCACCTAGCCCACCTCAAGGACACTCCCTCTCCTTCCTGTTACATTCTTTTGTGAAATGTCCCGAAGGGAAAAATGACTTTGTGCTGATTTGTCTGGGCTGCGTGTTCACCTCCAAATTAGTCTTTTATGAAACAGCCAGGCTCAGAAGACTTAATTTCATTAAAAACATTCTTTTCATATTTTTATAAAGCTGGGAAAATCCACAGTGCTTACGCGGGGAATGCAGTCGGAATGTAAATGGGCTTATTGTGCATTAGCCACTTTATCATATAAAGGAAGGGGAGTCAGTGAGCACGGGGGGCAGAAGAAGTTAACTATATGGGGCATGAATTAGAGGATGCCAAATAGACTAACCAATATATCACTCACAAAACAGAAAGTTGACAGCCTTAAGCTCAATTATATTACTCACCCTTCATCACCTGATAAAGTGAGGCTGTGCTCTCTGGGTCTATGAGCCCTTTCACACGTGCATGAAAAACAGAGCCTAAGGTTGTGTTTTATAAATACACAAGAAGTAATTGTCAATAGATTGATGCTCATATTTACAGCCACATGCACATTTATTTTAATCCAGAATGGTAAGTGTCCAAAGTATATGTTTACAACGAGAAGTCTTAAAAAATCGGAGTTTTACGTTACATTAAATTAACAGATGTGCATAAACCTAATGCATGTTTACCAGCAGGAGTAGGCTGGACTGGGGGTGATCCCATAGTGGGCTACTCTGGCCTGGTCTCTGGACAGGGGTGGGCTGGCCCGGTGGGCAGGGGGGCAGCGCCCCCCCGGGCCGCTCAGTCTTACCGGCCGTTCTCTGGATAAATTATCTCCTGTTTTTACCGGCGGCCGCATCCCATGACACGGGATGACGTGTCACCGCCACGTCATCAATGACGCGGCCGCATCGCGTGTCACGGGAAGCGGCCGCCTGTGCGCCCCCCGGGCTGACATCTGCCAGCCCGCGCCTGTCGCTGGGCCATTGTTTTTCCTTTAAAATGTGCCTAATAGGCTGCTGAGTTGAGTCTTGCCCCCTGGAGTAAAATTTGCAATCCCTCCCCTGTTTACCAGTCATAACAAATGTTCATGTTTTACAAAATATCCATGTTGTTATACACACATGGGCTCTGAGTCAACAGGCTCTGAGTCTTCTTGAAATACCAGGTAGAATTATTAAAACAGATTGCATACTTCCTAAGTTTTGGATGGACTATCCCTGTTTTCGACCTAAATCTCTATAATTTTTTCCTTCCAACTATCCATCTGTTTTTGTCTGATGTATAGACAAACTCCTCCATTAAGATTTAAAACATGCCTGATTGGCCCCTATGTTTATAAAAGCATAAACTCTATGGAGTTGTTGTAGAGCTGAACGTACACCCGGCCTCGTAGCATAAATTGCGTGATTTCGCTTTGCGCTTGCCCACTAGGAATCCTGCAAGTACCTACGTCTATGCAGAGTTGCATGCATCCACACTTGTGCCTGAAGAGGTGTGAGGGGGGCGACGTAAGGGAAGTTCTATTGTAGGCTGAGTACAGTAAGGTTGTGTTTGTGGATTGTGAGCCAATGCAGACCTGAAATACACTCTGATGATGACGGTCGACAGCACTAGCTAACTGTTTCTGATTGGCTGATCACGATTTCACCTCTGAAGCTGCTGGTTGCTTTCCTCATTGCTTGCGCATATATTGTAGGATTTTGTACGTGTATTTACAAAACATGTTTTGTTACTTTTATGCATATGCAAAAAGGTTGTATGTTTTGTTGTTTTATGCAGTCTGTTAGCAAATCTGGCGCATATGTTACAGCATGCTTGCCAACTCTCCCTGAATGTCAGGGAGACTCCCTGAAATAAGGGTGATCTCCCTCCCTCCCTGAAGAGTCTGGCATTCTCCCTGATGCTGAGCCAGTACAAGATGTGGTTGGCTTCGCCATCTGTGGCATGATGACACAGTTCAGAAATTGTGTCCTATGTCCATGTATGGATGCCTGTGGAGGTGGCCATTTTCATGGAGACCAAGATTTAATCAATGACTGACAGGTAAGACAACATGACTTCAGTAATGGAGACAGAAATGTAAAAGACACTTCAGTCTGTAGAGATTCATTAGCTGCTTTTCTTTAACACATAGTTACCAACCTCCCGATTCTCGCCCCTTGCAATAGCTAAGTGGCTGTAATTGGCCAAAATTGTGACAATCGCTTAGGAGGCGGTGCCAAAATAATGCAATTATTCAAGACCCAACCCCCGCACGCCCACCTCCCCCGCGATCTCCCTGAAGCCAACAAGGAAAAGTTGGCAAGTATGTGTTACAGATGGCGAGCTGGACACATCTTGAGATACAGCCATCTCAGCATATGGGCTGACTTATTCTACTTCTAAAATTAAGTTGCGTTCTACTCTATATCAAGTCCTATATATTGGTAAATGTTTAGTACTTTGTAGTGTTTCTACCTGAGTATAGTAAGTTGTGTGTTGTGATAACTTTCACGTTTACTGTGCTGTGTGTGAATACCTATAAATCCAGAAATAAAAGTGTGTCTTATTTGTAAAAACAGGTCTCCAGTGGCAGTAGCATATCTGTGGGCCTCTTTTGCAGAGAACCTCTGGTTACAGCCACTGCCATCCCCCTTTCCCTTAAGCTTCCAGGGTTGCAGCATGAACCCTTAAAGAGAAATGGTGTTTAACAATACAACAATTTACATATAACATAATAGCGCTCTGCTACAATGTCTCAGCACAGCACTCTGCAATATTTCACATTGTGAAAGCTCCATATTTGCTTAAAAGGGAACTGGCCTTACATATATGAAAGACCCTGTGTGCACTGACAACCAATTGCATGATTCCTGGTTCTAGAACTAGAATATCAATTAAACACATAACCAGTGAATAAATGTTTTTCCTTAAATCATACAAAGGCGAGGGAGGTACCAGAAATTTTCTAGCTGCATAGAAGACCAAATACCTAACCACTCCATCTTCAGGACAGATACCACAAACACCCTTTCAATATAGACCAATCCCTAAGGATATATCATCCAAACAACATTATTTTAAATTGGTTTACATACATGAGATAGATACAAAGGGCTTATCCTGGTGTTCAAGAATCCCTATACGCCGTTGTCATGACTTTATACCAGCACAGCTAAAAACAATAAGTGAAGGGTGTTACCTGTCTGTCCTGTAAATGAAAGATTTATCCTTCCAACAGGGCCTGTACATTTCTTTCTCGTCATAAATTAGAGATAAGTGAAATTCTGGCGATACAATATTTCAGTTCTGATTTTGTTACGCTGTGTCACAGAATAGCCATTTAGCTCTGTATTTGAACAATTGCATTTTGTGGAATTTATAGACTACGAATAGAGCTGGAACAAAGATGGTCAATTAATTATGCAATATAGCATGAATAGGTTAATGACCAGAATGATTTTCATATTTTTGAGATCAGCTAAAACCCAAATGAGCCTGTGCTACACTTACATCCTGCACCTTTCCACCTTTATTCTTTAGTTAACAGGACATCATCCATTTTCATTAGTCTTTCAGGTGCTTTACTGATAACTTAGGAATGTGAGTTGAATTGAGGTTCGGGGTCTCTAATTTATCTCGAACACTGTTTCTCCCAAGCTAGATGGCAGTAAAATGTCCTCTAATCATCAGCTTTGTGGATGCTGCTGGTGCTTGGGAGAATGCCCAACAAGTCACCAGACTTGTTGGACATTCTCCTACCCAACAAGGCTTGCCCAACACAAGTATTAGATGATTATTTGTCATATTTATTCCTAGCTATATACCTAGACGTGGAATATAGCTAGGCTAGGAAAATGGGGATTCATCCTCCAGTTAATGTATGTAGAGGGAATGCCTCAAGTGCCTGTCATACTATTATACAGAGATATCTCTTATATTTCACAGAGTTACCCCATTGTTGGGCATATTTTGCAGAGATATCCCCTTATTGACAGTCAAATATTGAATGGACTTACTGCCCATTGCGAGCAATGCCTCTTTGTCAACCATATTCTGCACTACATACCCCCCTTCTATACATATATTACACAGTGAGAACCACCCCCATTGTCAGCTATATATAGCAGAAATACCCCTATTTCATGGCTATTACCAGCCATAAGTTACATAGATGCTGCCAATTCGCAGATATACTTTGCATATATACCCCTAATTGCCATCCATATATTGCACAGAGACAATCCACTATAGTCATCATATATTGCCCACCCCCCCCTTGCCACCAATATATCACAGGGAAAACAAACCCATTGCTGACCATATATTGAAGAGAAAAACCTTCATTACCAGCCATATACTGCACAGAGATTACCCCTAATTCTAACCATATATTGCAGAAATCTCACACTTTGCTATTCCCCTGATGCAGCTACTATTTGCCTGAGAAGCTGAAATGAAGTTGGTCAAAGTATCCTGGGAGATGTTAAAGGCGACGATTTAAATAAAAAAAATTTAGGGGAGGATTGTGCTGTTCACTTCAGTTCTATGGTCATTCTACCAAAGAACTATGTTTCCATAAGGAATATATGTGTGCAGTGTGGCCATTCTCTCTCATATAATTGACTAAAAGACACAGTTTGGGTTCCAAGGAACAAGGAGTTGGGAGTAAGGAGGTGAGAAACATTACCTCTCCCCATGCGGTATTAAATTCTAAAATGTGCTTCTTGGATAGAACATCTATGACAGTGATAACTCAAACTGCATAAGGCATAACTTAAGTCGGCAACAAATTTATAATCTCAACCCAAAAACGACAGTGATGTCATATTACATTCCACCATCACATCAAAAAAAATAAAAAAAAGTGCATAGAGCCACCAGCCCAAGCTGGCTGTGATCATATGCTCCTGGCCTATGATTCACTTTCTTATCCCTATAGGAACCTGACAATGGATTTCAGATACAACAAGAAATCACTATTGGGCATATCCAGCTCTCCACTAGGTGCATACAACAAAATGCCCTAATTTTATGCTGTAACCACATTAGCCCCCTAAGGCAATAGTGCACAAAATAAAAATCCCTGATGTGGGCCATATTTATAGACTGCAAAAAATAGCTGAGGCACAGCGCAAAATCACTTGTTTGGTGCATGCATCTCGATTTGTTCAAGAGTGCCTAGATTTCTGCCAAAGCGCATAGGTTTTTGAGGCAAGATGGTGACATTGGGGCAGCAGACGTTTGTACGGGCTGATGGGAGGAGCTGGGGATGGTGAGGTATGCTCAGGGGAGGGCTGGCAAATTTCAGCCTGGGGGGCAAGACTCGACTCAGCATTCTATTGTAAAGGGAATAAAATGCAGGTGGCCCAGTGAACCAGCCCAAGGTAGTGCACTATGGGACCAGCCATGGGGGCAGATGCCCCCCTTCCCCCAACCCAGCCTGCCCCTGGGTGTGCTCCTTGTTAAGTACTGACCAAATATAAGGCATTCTATTTTTTAGGCTTCTTTGAGTGCTGTAAATGAGGTCCAAGTAGTAGAACCCTCATTGTCCACTGTTTTTGGCTTGAGAGTCCTTTTATCCACCCCAAACTAAGAAAGTAAATCGAGCCTATTATATCATTCAGAAGCGGTTTGTAATGAAAACACAGACGATTCCAGAACTTAATTAAATGAAAAACACAGCATTTTTGCTTTATTTCTAGGACATTCTCCTCTCACTGTTTTTAAAGAAACAAAATAATGAGTTGAGGTTTTATTCTATCAAAAGGGGAGAACCTTACAGAAAATGTAAGTTTTTTTGTTGTGTTTTTCCTCCTTCATTTTAACAGAAATAAGTAGTTGCTTATTTTGGCGCTTTCCCAGCTGGTTCTTTCAGAGTTACAATAAAGCCTCATTTTGCTGCTGTTTTCTTTTAATTCAAACCAGAATACGCCAGTCTCAGGTCCAGCCAAACAGGAAAAAAAAGAAGTAACGATAATTGATCGACTTTTACTCACTACTGATGTTAACCCTATGCATACAAGTGGAATGCAGTTTTGGTTCTTGTTTCTATGCCTGTAAGTGATATAAGAATGAGATAATAGAATGATGGCCAGAATCTGTGCACTAACTGGACAATCAGAAGTGTAAATGTCAGCAACAATTGGACCAGAGAGCCATGAAGTGAATTCTTGTGTGCAATAGTATGGAGAAGTAATGAACTACACTTAGCATTCCATATAGTCCCCAATTGTCTTATCATAGGGGTAGCTATTGTCCTTCAAACACCAGACATTCTGTCAGCAATCACTGTAAAGGATTTTAGCCTTTTTAGCCACCTTTAGGCTGGGTACACACTACAGGGTTTTCAGACAATTATTGGGCCAATCACACGATAAACGACTGTTCGGCCTGATATTGCATTAGTGTGTACACTGCAATGATGAGCGATCATCGTTCCAAAGCACATTGTATAATGTCATTTGATTTTTAAACTGGATGAAAAATCTTATTCAACGATGGAACGATGTTGTTCCAATCCTGCAGTGTGTATGCACTCACAATCAGGATCTCTATAGAGTTTACAGACTCGTGAACTTTTCAGCCAATGGTTATGACAGATGAAGAACACTGATCTTAAATCTTGTAAAACATGTATAGTGTGTACACATGAATCGGGAGTTTCTTTAAACAGTCGCTGGTAAAATCTTTATAGATAATACATCGGGAGACCTTAACTGTAGTGTGTATCCAACCTTAGCCAAATCTCTCTGATAACAAAGAACAACATTTGGCAATGTATCTACATTCTGAAATATCAATTTGTGTCAGGATATAAGGAATTTCCCATATAGGGGGGAATTCAATTCCCACCGAAGTACTGCCGCGCTAACACTATTACCGTTGTTAAGGTAATAGTGCGCGTAATTACCGTTATTATGGTAGTTCTAATGCCAGCTCAGGGAGCTGCGAGCAGAAAGCCAGGTTAATATTACTGTAATAACGGTAATATCTATAACGCGACGGTACTTCGGGGGAATTGAATTCCCCCCAATGTTATGAATGTTATTTGTAGCACTTTTAGGTAAGGTGAATTGTTTTAGGCTTAGCAATCTTTCAAATTATAACAACCATCTACATAAACTCTGCAAGAGCAGTTAAAATGCATCTCACAGCCTTGATCTTAATTATTTGTAATAACAAAGCAGCTGCTTTATATTTCTGTTAGAGACAAAAATAATGTATGTGCCTGGATCAACAAAAGCAGATAGCAAGTAAAACTAGATAATGTGAAACACACTAAAACCAGCAGTGTCATTATAATACACTTAGAGCTACAGATTAAAAGTATATTAGGTCAGTCACCAGACATATAATGCTAACTTAATTACTATGCAAACATCCTGGCAATTAACATTATAAACACCCTAGCATATATAAATATACAGGATAGCAAAGTATTCAGTAAATATTCAGCATGCTCCATGCAACACCTCCCTAAGAGCTGACTCTCATTCCCCATAATACAAGTACTTGATGTGGAATTGTCAATCCAAGTCACTAGAAATTCTTGAGTCTTCCGCTTAAACGCAATTACTTTTTACTGTAGAAAAATAAATTAAATGTAATTTTAATTTGTGCAGAGAAAACAGACTGTACCTCCTAGAGCAGTGATCCCCTACGTTTTATTATTGACAGTTGCTGCCTGAGCAGAAATCATTTTGGAAGACAAAGCACCGGCATCTTGACATAGTTGTAAAGATTAGCTTGATGTAATCTATTGTGTCACTTTAGACACTTAGAGATTAGTCACACAGAGATATATTGATAAATAGGCCCCTTTCTCCATTGATAAGGATAATTATCCCTTATCGTTGCAATTTATTAAAAACAATATGTGGCCTAGGGCGGTAAAGGTTATGTAACCCCCTGTCACTGTGTGTAGTGTTGAGGTGCACAAGCTAGGCAGTGCACCTTCTTCTCTAACCCTGGCTATCTCCCAGGTGTAGACGACCAGTGGGTCCTCGCACAGGTATTTTCAACAAAGTCTCTTAAAGGTGTTAGGACACAGGCTTGGTAAATTAGAGGTACAGTGCAAACTGATGCCTCAGTTGTGTGGTAAATTAGGGGTACAGTGCAAACTGATGCCTCAGTAATTTGGGTGCCAAACCATCTCTATATTTCAAAATAAACTATTTATTTTCACTCCTCTTCACTACAGCACATTCTCATAACCATCTGCTGAAAAGATTGTGACTGTAGACACTCTACAGATATCTGAACAAATGATAATTACCTAGGTGTATCTAGCTTTAATGAGACTTTTCCCACAACTAAGGCATTCTCTCTCATCTGCACAATCTATATGTACTCCCAACACCTCTGCGGGGTGATTTCTCCCTTGGGCTTTGACACTTTCTCAGTGTTCTCTCACCCCCTCCTCTACACACAATACTACCTCTCTGCAGCAGCCCTCTGACTCCTGAGGGTCTCGTCTCTCTTATTGTGGCCACGCTGCCACTTGCAGTTGTCCCCCCTCTTACTTGGGGCTCGCGCCGACAATAGGGCTTTTCAACCTTTAACAAATTTGCCTCACAGTTATTGCTATATATTTATTTGCTCTGTAATTTTCATATTTGTCTACTCTTCCTACCTCCCTTTCTGTAGATGGAAAGGCAGGGTAAGAAAAGAGTTGGTGAGAGGGGCTTGATGATGAGATTCAAGTCATCAAGTGAGTGATTAAGAGTAACCCCACTCAGTAAATAGATTAGCAAGGGTGTGATGAAGCAATTCATGGCATCATGCCTTTGACATTAGGGCTGGACCTCATGACACAATTCATATCTTGCCATCCTGCAGCAGGTAAGCCCTCTCGGGAATCTTGGAAGTCTCCTGGTCATTACAGAAGAGGAGGCAGCCATCGCCTTTTTTAAAATATATTGACCGCCTTTCATAATTATATAGTTAGGGCCTTTGCCTCTCTTTTTGTGCCATGGTGCCACAGGAATTCAAACAGCTGAATAGGAGGGCCTGATGTGCGATGATATCCTTTCTCAAAAATATCTGTAACCATGTAATCAATCAGTGCAGTCTGCAGTTTATTTCCATGGTTAAATATGTTACTAAGGAAGGTTAGTTTTACACAACCTGTCAAATAGCTTTGAATATGTTTCTCAGTTTTCAACTGGCAATTTCAGATATAAGTCCTGTTTCAAGCATCAGTAGATTGGTACCCAGCTGAGGCACATTACCCAATTTGCTAATTATTAAAAGTAATACACTAAAAAATAATATAAATATGTGCCACATAAAAAATTACAGATTACCTGCATCACAAAGGAATTACCCAGCTACTGCTATATGTATTTGATTATGTAAATCAAATGCAAATCGTTAGTGTGAGAAATGGTGATTCTATCAGTTCCAGTGTTAGATTTGCAAATGTCACAGTTTGTTATATGCAAATAAAAGAGAAAACTAGCCTTGTATATTATAAATATATTTATATATTTTATATGTATTATAAAACAGTTGAAAAAAAAACACACGAGGGATGGCCTATAGTCTATCAATAAACAATTTGCCTCAATCTATAAATCAGATTGAGTAAGCGTGTTTAAAAAAACAAAAAACGCAAATCATGTGGTATATAATAAAGTTGTACTTAGTAATACACCTGTTTCTCTTCAAAACAAAATGGCTGATTTTATTGGAAGTTTAGTTTTCATTTGGGAAATAGGTTTGCAGAACAAGCAGATTTGAGACCAACCATTCAAACACAAATAGCCAATTGACCCAGACAGAAAATAATTTCCTGTTTAAAAATATGGTAATTCTCCATAGGCCAACAGAAATTTTTGACAATGGTCAATCATCTTTTCCTAGTGATTTATTCATCCATGATCATTCCTTTTCGTTTGTCACCCAGCAGCACAAACTGATGCATGTGTTAAATAATCATCCCCTCCCCAGTTACTTTGTTAGACAATTGCAGCTCTAATCAAGATATCAACTTATTTGTGGAGATCTACTGTCATGGTATGAAGTAGAGATATGTTGGGGCAGAATTTTGCGGAACAAACTGTCTTGCACAGATGTGATGACCCACTCATACAATTGTCAATTTAAACTTTTGCTTCGTTATATTAATAAAGCTTGGACAACAACATTCTAAGTTCACTCTCTTGTGTGGCATGGCTGGGGTAGGAGGAGGGAGACAGGAACTGTAACACTTAAGGCTAAATTCTGCTGGAGAAATTAATGCAATTACTCACCCAAATGAGGTAAATATTTTTCGATCAGTTGCAAATGTTAATCATGTGTAGTTTTAAGGTTTTATAAGCTCTGCTTCCATACAAATCCAATAAGTTGTGCAGATACCAGAATTAGTTAAATTATTGGGAGGAAGCTGGAAAAAAAAACCAGTTTCTTACTGTCATTGCTTGAGTGTATCATCATCATCATCATCTATTTATATAGCGCCACTAGTTCCGCAGCGCTGTACAGAGAACTCATTCACATCAGTTCCTGCCCCATTGGAGCTTACAGTCTAAATTCCCTAATATAGACACATACTCACAAACAGACACAGACAGACAGAGACTAGGGTCAATTTTGATAGCAGCCAATTAACCTACCAGTATGTTTTTGGAGTGTGGGAGGAAACCGGAGCACCCAGAGGAAACCCACACAAACACGGGGAGAACATATAACCTCCACACAGATAAGGCCATGGTCGGGGATCAAACTCATGACCCCAGTGCTGTGAGGCAGAAGTGCTAACCACTAGGCCACTGTGCTGCCCTGTCATCATCGTCACCATTTATTTGTATAGCACCACCAATTCCGCAGTCACTGTCCCATTGAGCTTACAGGCTAAAGTTCCTAACATACACACAAACAAACACACACAGACTAGAGTTAATTTTTGGTCAGCATCAATTAACCTACAAGTATGGTTTTGTTTTGGAGTGTGGAAAGTAATGGAGCACCCAGAGGAAACTTACGCAAACACGGGGAGAACATAGAGTGTATGGCATTGATAGAGCATAGAAATACTGCAATACAGTCATAACATTTTCAAATCCTTTACCCAGGGATTATTTGCAAATAAAGACTATTTTTCCTATTATTTTCATTTGCCCATATTATTTTTATATTCAAACCCTGTGTGCCTTTGTATTTCACACATCTGCTTCTTAACATGTTTTATCACCCAATACCAGACCCATTCCTATCTCATCTTTCATATGTTCATACTACATACCCTCACCTCATGTTCACCCAGCAAGCTCTTAACATATAGGACCAAAAACATGGTAGTGACAGGACCGAAAACATGGCATTCAGGGTGGGTCCACATTATCTTCTCTTCGCAAACCTATTGTCTACTACCAGCAAATATACCAATTACTAAGCATGTTTTAATATTTTCTATTCATTATATTTCAAACAATATTATGCTATAATGTAGCCTGTTTTACTCTGCCATTGTGACACTACTATAAATACATATGGTTGTGTGATCAAGTAGGGGCAAGGATTTAATTTTACTTACAGCCCTATTGGGTTTATTTATTAAGATGAATTGAGAAGGCTGATTTTCCATTGTCGCTTATCGTGATGATAGAAAATCACCTATCGCCGCAATCTACCACAGTGTTCTCCCCAGAAAATGTTGCCAGTCAGGTGGCATTAAGAAGTAGACGGGTGGGGGTAGGTGTAATGCACAAAAATGTCCAGCGCTGGGAATAACCCTCTGCCTACACACAATCACTGTCTGTAGGCTACACACTTGGGTAAAATATACAAATTTATTGGAACTTGAGTTCCTACAATAAATCACACAACTCCCAAATGGAGATCTTATACACAAATACAGTCAAAGGTATATGGTATCTAAATTAAGGTTGAGCGTACCAATATAATGAAACCTTTATATGTCATACATTATTAAAAAGGAGATTGATATAGACAACTAATAAAACATTTTATATCTCCTCTTTCATCTGATGAAACTTAGATCCATCATAGACCTGAACGATGTGAATACATGCATGATTCAAAAAATAGAGATCTCAAATCCTAAAAAAATCTTATCTAATGACAAGAATAAAAAATAACAAAAAAAAAAAATATATATATAAAAAATGCGTTAAAAATAAGATAACCGTTTCATATATATCCACAACGGACAAAAAATCTTCAATGTAATGAGATAGAGAATCCAAGAATGCAATTTAGGCGTGTTCCATATCTATATGATAAATGCAGTTCGTGATGTCCTCCTTTCTGCACATATATAGAATCTCATACCATCAGAGACAATAAATGTATAATATGATAATTCTTACCACATCCTGTGGCTCTTGTAGAGAGATACAGGGAAGCGTAGTTCTAATTCACCTGTGTATGGTTCCTAAGCCACCCGGATATCCGGTGATGTTTCCACTGAAAGAGATACAGTGTCCAATTCAAGCGTGCAGGAACCGATATGATGTATATTTGTTCCGCTTGAAAGAAATACCAATGTAATCATCGGAGCATGTATTTGTCAAGATATTATCTCTCTCCACACAGCGCTGTGTATAATAAAGAAACCTGAAAGGAAATCCTTTACTTGCTGACGCGTTTCGTCACGTTCGAAGCGGGACTTTTTCAAAAAGTTCCGCTTGGAACGGGACGAAACGCGTCAGCAAGTAAAGGATTTCCTTTCAGGTTTCTTTATTATACACAGCGCTGTGTGGAGAGAGATAATATCTTGACAAATACATGCTCCGATGATTACATTGGTATTTCTTTCAAGCGGAACAAATATACATCATATCGGTTCCTGCACGCTTGAATTGGACACTGTATCTCTTTCAGTGGAAACATCACCGGATATCCGGGTGGCTTAGGAACCATACACAGGTGAATTAGAACTACGCTTCCCTGTATCTCTCTACAAGAGCCACAGGATGTGGTAAGAATTATCATAATATACATTTATTGTCTCTGATGGTATGAGATTCTATATATGCGCAGAAAGGAGGACATCACGAACTGCATTTATCATATAGATATGGAACACGCCTAAATTGCATTCTTGGATTCTCTATCTCATTACATTGAAGATTTTTTGTCCGTTGTGGATATATATGAAATGGTTATCTTATTTTTAACGCATTTTTTATATATATATATATATATATATATATATATATATATTTATATATATATATATATTTTATTTTTTTTTGTTATTTTTTATTCTTGTCATTAGATAAGATTTTTTTAGGATTTGAGATCTCTATTTTTTGAATCATGCATGTATTCACATCGTTCAGGTCTATGATGGATCTAAGTTTCATCAGATGAAAGAGAAGATATAAAATGTTTTATTAGTTGTCTATATCAATCTCCTTTTTAATAATGTATGACATATAAAGGTTTCATTATATTGGTACGCTCAGCCTTAATTTAGATACCATATACCTTTGACTGTATTTGTGTATAAGATCTCCATTTGGGAGTTGTGTGATTTATTGTAGGAACTCAAGTTCCAATAAATTTGTATATTTTACCCAAGTGTGTAGCCTACAGACAGTGATTGTGTGTAGGCAGAGGGTTATTCCCAGCGCTGGACATTTTTGTGGATTTTTCTGTATATTACACGGCTCGATGAACCGTGGTCTAAGCTGCAGGGTTACCCAGAGAATATCCCCATATTAAGGGTTATCTGCTGACTACAAGCGCCGAGGTTGTTCCCTAGGGAACAGTTTGCGGGGGTAGGTGTAATACTTTGCAATAATATTGAAAATTGTGGAGGTTATTTCCCACACCTGCCAGGGCTGGTCATTCTGGTGGTCAGTAGCTTAACACACCCGTCTGGCAGTAGTACTCACATAGTGCCTGTTCTAATAGGAAAAACAATGGTTTATTCTACTATAACAGGACTCTGTTGGACTCCAACAGCTGGGTGATAAGTAAAAGAGCACCCTGGAAATAGGTGCTGGGGAGAACACTGTATCATTAAACTCTTGCTGAGGCATCTGAGCGATACTGGACTTGAACTGGAACTGTAATAAAATGAAATACTTAAAAATAGGGTAAAAATTCTAAAAAAAAATATTTACAAACTTTTGCTGAATGAAAGAATGCTTGTTTTCAAATATTAAAGCATATTTCATTCATTTTCTTCTGTTATTGTCATCCTGGAAGAATGAATGACTGAATAAATGCCTTGTTAAATAGACATCCCATGCTATTGATGTCAAGACCCAGCAAAGTTTATCACCAGCTGGTGGTGACCTCTTGATGTATAAGGCGGAGGGCTTTTCGTCCTTTAATATATAGACCCCAAGACTTCATAACAAGTGGATTTTAAATAACACAATGAAATATAGTACATTGTTACTTTGCATAAATCAGTATGTTTTTCCCCTATGCAAAAACAGTGGAGCACACCCTCATTCTGCTTTTTACTCTCCATCTATAGTCTGTGTAACATATTTTAAATATTTGGTGAGAGACTGAAATGATCAATAAAAATATCACCTCAATATATACCTTACTATTTGTCCCTCACTTATGTACTTAATAACTTATGACAATGACAGGATATTAGGGATACCTTCATTCTTTATCTGTTTTACATTCTTCATTTTTGCTTGCATTGATTTATGTACACATATTAATGCTCTTTTTATAACAACGTGCCTGGATAATGCTGTCGGATTCTGCACTTCCCACACCTACCCCACCACTTCTTACCTTGTGTACCACAAAGGGGGGCCGCCAGACAGAGGAGGGGGATGTCTGTCTCATTGCTGCCCGTGATGTAGAATTGAGCACCATCTGCAATCAGTGCTAATTTATGAGTTTTATCAGTGAGATATGCTCAAGGGCACAAAAACAGATTAGTTTATCATAGGGCCCTAAATCAGGTGAAAATGGGTGTTTTCACCGGAGATAGGGCTTCTCCCTACTTAACAAGCTATCGTCAGGTATCATGGCAATTGCCATTGAATATTACTATTCTTATAGTAGATTTATAAGGTGCCACAGTGCTGTGTAGCGCCATACAGTAGGGAAAACAGGACATAAATAAAACAAGGACATACAAGGCAGACAAAATAAATGCAGACATGAAAAGAGGAGTGAGTGTGGCTCAAAGTGGAGATTGGGACAACTGTGAGGGTGTATTAGTGTGAATATTATCATCAGGTATAAGGTAAGCTTTAAAAAAGAGACAGGTTTTTAGAGAGCGTGTAAAGATTTGAAGGCTGTGGGACAGCCTGATTGAGTGTGGTAGGGAATTCCATAAGTGGGGAGCAGCACGGGAGAAGTAGGCGCAAGTGAGAGGAGATTACCAGAGACAAGACAAGGTGCAGGTCAGAGGCAGATCTAAGAGGGCGGGAGGGAGAGTATTGTGATATGAGATTTGAGATGTATGAAGGGATGGTGGTGTTGAGGGCTTTGTAGGTAAGGGTAAGTAATTTAAATGGAATTCTGGAGGACACAGGGAGCCAGTGTAAGGATTTGCCTAGTGGTGCAGCAGAGGTGGAGCAGTGAGAGAGAAAGATCAGTCATGCAGTAGCATTTAGGATGGATCGAAGTGTGGATATAATGTTGTCGGGAATGACAGATAGCAAGAGGTTGCAGTAGTCAAGACTGGAGATGATGAGAGAATAAATAAGATTTTTGGTAGCATGTTGAGTAAGAAAAGGACGTACTCTGGCAATGTTTTTAAGGTGGAATCGAAAAGACTTGGAGAGAGTTTGGATGTGAGGAATAAAGCAGAGGGCGGAATCAAGTGTGATAACAAGACAGCAGGCTTTGGAGACTGAGGAAATTGTGGTGTCATTAACAGTGAGGGAGTTTTGAGGGGAGGTGGTGATTCTGGCAGGAGGGAAAATAATAAGCTCTGTTTTGGATTTGTTGAGCTTTACATAGTGTTGGGACATCCATGTAGAGATAGCTGAAAGAAAGTTGGTTAAACAAGATAGTACAGAAGGAAAGAGGTCAGGGGAAGAGATATAGATTTGGGTGTCATCAGCGTAGAGGTTGTACTGGAGGCCGAAAGAGCAAATTAGTGCCCCAAAAGAATAGGTCTACAATGAAAAATGTAAAGGACCAAGAACAGAGCCTTGTGGGACCCCAACAAATAGTGAGAATGAAGGAGAGCATATGTCAGAGGTAGGAAACCAGGAAAGGACTGTGTCACAAAGGCCAATGGAGTGATAGATATGTGGAAGAGGGTGATCAACAATGTCAAAAGCAGCAGAGAGGTCCAGGAGAATGAGTATGGAGAAATGACCCCTAGACTTTGCAGTAAGCAGATCATTGATCACATTTGTGAGAGCTGTTTCAGTGTAATATTGGGGACAGAAGCGTGATTGCAGAGAGTTGAGAATGGAGTGAGAGGTGAGGAAAAGAGACAAGCATTTGTACACCAATCGCTCAAGTAGTTTGGAGGCAAAGGGGAGGAGAGAAATAGAGTGGTAGTTGGAGAGAGAGGATGGATCAAGAGATGGCTTCTTTAGAATTGGTGAGATGAGCGCATGTTTAAAGGTGGATGGAAATGTGCTAGTGGAGAGAGACAGGTTGAAGAGGTGAGTTAGAGGTGGACATGCTTTGCATGTAGAAGCCTATTTCGTAAGAATCCAGTGGTAACTGCTGCAATTCACTGATTGCAAATGCCATCTCAGGATGGTGATTGCAGGAACGATAGATAATATAGATAATATTTTTTTCTACTTTTTAGTTTTCTAAGAATCTGCTAATTGAAACTGAGACTGGGCTTCCAGTGCAGTGCGCATGAGTGACCTGCAAATCCAGGTCACACATGCACACTGGCCAGCGAAGAGGTGATTCTCTGCTTACCACTGCTTGTTGATAAATAGACCCCTTTGTGTCACAAATAGAGATGGGCGGGTCCGGTTCCCCGAAAACTGAACCCACCCGAACTTTGGCTATCCGAGTACCGAGCTGAGGAGCTCAGTACTCTCCCGCCCCGAATCGAAATCGAGGCCGAACGTCATCGTGAAGTCATCGGATCTCGGGGCTCGGTTCTCGCGATACTTGAAGATTATAAATACACGCCTCCACAGCAATCCATCGCCATTTGACAGAGGGAGAGAGCAGGATGTAGTCACAGGCTGATTAGAGCAGGGACAGAGAATACAATATTCTTGTTGCAATTGCTCTAACAAAAATCGCTAGAGAAGAGAGGAGGATAGAGGTTTATAATTTTGTTTTAATATTTGGCACTCCCCAGTGCTTTTGGGGTGTCCCCCCTAATTGTGCATAAATATTTCTGGCTGTCAAAAGTCATATCTGTCAGCAGTATCTACCAAATAATTTTTAGCACTCCTCAGTGCTTTTGGGGTGTCCCCCCTAATTGTGCATAAATATTTCTGGCTGTCAGAAGTCATATCTGTCAGCAGTTTCTACCAAATAATTTTTAGCACTCCTCAGTGCTTTTGGGGTGTCCCCCCTAATTGTGCATAAATATTTCTGCCTGTCAAAAGTCATATCTGTCAGCAGTATCTACCAAATAATTTTTAGCACTCCTCAGTACTTTTGGGGTGTCCCCCCTAATTGTGCATAAATATTTCTGGCTGTCAAAAGTCAGATCTGTCAGCAGCATCTTACCAAATAATTTTTACCACTACAAGTGCTTTGCGCTCAGAATGGATTCAAAGCAGTCCACATATGATCAGAATGAGCAACCAGGTTCTGTCACCAGTCCTGATGTTAGTGTTCCCAGTTCGTCATCTGGCCAAGGCGATGTCAAACAACAGAGCGTTTCCAAATCAGTGCAAAAAACAAAAAACAAAAAAAAAATTACTGTGTTGAAGCGAAAAAGAAGTGTTACTGAGCAAAAGTTAAGTGCCGATAAAAAAAAAATTGCAAACATGCCATTCTACACACGCAGTGGCAAAGAGAGAATGAGGCCTTCACCTTTGGCTATTAGTGGCAGATCCCAAAAAGTTACCCAGCCTACAATTGGTGCACAACTACTCTTACACGTCAAAGCCGAGCTGCAAGATAACAGTAAGGCATTAGAGGAGAATGTTTGCTCTGATTCATAAATGACAACAATCCCTGTGGAGAGTCAATCCAACAGTGGGATGTCTAATCGTGAGCATTCTGCTCATGTGTGCCTTAATAGCCCGAGTGTAGCCGGTGATAGCCAAATTGAGGATGCCACTTTGGAATTAGAAGAGGATGAGGGGGAGATTTGTGTAGGTGACGAGGGCGCTAATGAGGATGTTGATGAGGATAATGTTGTTTGTGTAAGTCCTGCACCAGTGGCAGCAGTTCTGGCACGTGACAAGAAAAAGACCATTGTCATGCCTGGCCATAAAACAAAAAAATCCACTTCTTATGTGTGGAATTATTTCTACCCAAATCCAGACAACAATTCTATAGCCATTTGTAGTGTATGTCAAGCCACAGTCAGTCGAGGGAGGGACCTTAACCATCTTGGAACCTCGTCTATGTTACGCCATTTAACGAGAGTTTATTGCAAAGTGTTGGGAAAAGCTGAAAGTTCTTCCCAAAAAAATACAAGCACTCCATCATCAGCTAAGACCCTCCGCTCACCGACATCCCGACGGCTACAAAATACACCCACCACACGATCCTCATCAATATCCTCAGTAGCGCTCGGAGTTAGCCCGGCATCCCACTTAAGGCTGGATGACTCCTGCACTATTATTGATTCCTCGAAGAAAGCGTTAGTCCCACTGCTGCTGCTGTTGCTGCTGCGGGGGGTGAATCGTTATCCCAGAAACAGGTCAAGAAAATGAGCAGTCCTACATTTCAGCAATTAACTGTGAAACAATCATTTGCGAGGGGAAGCAAATATGACAACAGTCACCCAGTCGCCAAGCGAATCCGACGCCATGGCTGCAATGTTAGTGTTAGATCTGCGTCCAATCTCCACAATAAACGCAGCTGGTTTTTCACAGTTAATTGAGGTTTTGTGTCCGCGTTACAGAATTCCATTGCGACACCATTTCTCCCGTAAAGCTATTCCACAACTATACCAAAAAGTGTGTAAAAATGTAGAGATTGCGCTGAAAAATGCCATTCTGCCCACAGTACACTTAACCACAGATATGTGGAAAAGTGGAAGTGGCCAAACCAACGACTATATGACTGTGACAGCCCACTGGGTTGGTCATTCACCTTCACCAGCAGGAACAGCAGCAGCATGTACACCACTACGTAACATTGGTCACAAGCAGGCCACGCTTTGTATCACCGGCTTCACTAACAGGCATACGGCTGACAATTTGTTACGCAAACTGAGAGATGTGATTGATGCATGGCTTATACCACTCGGACTCTCCCCATGGTATGTCATTTCTGTTAACGCCAACAATATAGTGCGAGCATTACAGCTGGGTGATTTCCAACATATTCCCTGTTTTGCTCACACCATCAACTTGGTGGTGCAGAGCTTCCTACGAAATGACCGTGAGGTGCAGGAGATGCTTTCGGTGGCCCATAAGATTTCAGGCCATTTCAGGCATTCAGCCACAGCATCAGGGCCACCTTAACAACTTTATGGGCCCCCGGGCAATGCAGTGTACCGGGCCCCTAAAAAAAATAATATATATATATATATATATATGTATATATATATAGGGGCCCCCTTAACTTACCTTAAGTCCGATCCTCTTCTTTTTTCCGCGCCGCTGAGTCTCTTCTGCCCTCTTCCGTGCTGTGGTTGCAGTGAATGCTGGGCGTGACATCATGCCCAGCATTCACTGCGAGCACAGCACGGAAGAGGGGACCAGGGAGGGAGCTGGATCACCGCTGATGTGACCGCAAGGTAAGTATTTTAAAAATACGACCTGCCCATCGTGCCCAATGGAAGAGACGGCCCTGCACAGCATGTAGGAGATTACAGCAGCCCCAAGAGCAGTTTAACTTGCCCTGCCACCAACTTAAGCAAGAGGTGGTAACTAGGTGGAATTCCACCCTATACATGCTTCAGAGGATGGAGGAACAGCGCAAAGCCATCCAAGCATATTGCACAAGCCATGACATTGGGAAAAGAGGGGGGATTTATTTCAATCTTGCACAGTGGGGAATCCTTTCAGTCCTGTGCAAGGTGCTGAAACCATTTGAAGTTGTGGCATGTGAGGTGAGTGCAGACTCTGCTAGTTTGAGCCAAGTCATTCCTTTAATTAGACTACTGGAAAAGCAGCTTGAGAAAATGAAGGAGGAGCTGAAAGCAAGCAATTCAGCAAAGTATGTTGGCCTTGTCGATCAAGTACTTAATTCGCTTCACAATGATCCTCGAGTTATTAAGATCTTGAACTCGGATCAGTACGTTTTGCCACTGTGCTTGATCCAAGGTTTAAAACCTACATTGAGTCTTTACTTGTAAATGAGCGAGATGTGAACTTTTGCAAGGAGCTATTGCTCAGCAAGTTGGCCGCTGAACTGGGCTTTGGCTTGACCACGTGTCCTCCTTCACTTTCTCAAGCTGCTGCTGCTCGTAAAAAATTTAAATTCCCAAAAAGAAGCAGTGAAGACGGAGAGGGCAGACCAGAACAGTTTAACATTTGGGCTGGTTTGAAGGATTTTTCAAAAAAATGTGTGACCGTGCCCATAACTCCATCCAATATGAGTAATAACATGCAAAGGATGGTGGAGGATTATTTTCAAGACGTAATTGATATGGCAATGTCAGACAGTCCCTTTCCTTACTGGGAAGAAAAGCAGGCAATTTGGAAACCCATGTACAAACTTGCTTTGCAATACTTAAGCTGCCCACCCTCCAGTGTGTACTCTGAACGAGTGTTCAGCACAGCAGGGAACTTAGTCAGTGATCGCCGTAGAAGGCTACTTCCCAAAAATGTGGAGAAAATGATGTTTATAAAAATGAACTACATCTTTCACGAGGAAGGCCTTCACCATCCAAGACATCCAAGCACTGACTGTTCTCTAATGGCGGATTCAAGCGGCGATGAATTGATAGTCTGTGATGATGACGTACACACTGATGAGGGTGAGGATGAAGCTGAAGATGATGACGATAACATCTTTTCAAAACTTTCTATGTAAGTGTAGGGTGCAATCTACCCCCAAAGAGGAAAGGGACTTGTAGCATTTCCATATCATGTACCGTCTTGAAAGGCTGCTGTTTGGGCAATTCATCATTAAGGGTAGGGTGTCATACACAGAGTGACCCCAAACTGACTTTGTCCATTTCTATTAATATTGTACAGTCTATAACGGCTGAATTTTTTTGTATTTTCGACAAGTGGAGGGGGGCCTAGAGAGCCAGAAACCAAACTGGCTTTGTCCATTTCAATTAATATTGTACAGTCTATAACGGCTGAATTTTTTTGTATTTTCAACAAGTGGAGGGGGACCTATAGAGACAGAAAAAAAAACTGCCTTTTTCCATTTCTTTACATATTTAACTATAAGTGTAGGGTGTAATATACATCCAAAGACGATGGCTGCATTGCCAATATGTATAGATGGAGAGGAAGACAATCTGTTTTGTGTGTAGAATAAATGAAGGCCTACCAACGAAGAATTAAACTGTTTATTGGATGATTTATTACCTCTACAATTAGATTACTTATCTCTAAACAGTTGGAGCACTAAATTGGGTTATTTTAGCCCCAAAAACATTGATCTTCCAACAAAATAGCAAAACAAAACCAAACAAAACCAAAACCAAAACCAAAACACGCAATGGCGGTTTTGCAAAACCAAAACCAAAACACGATGGTAATCCAGATCCAAAACCGAATCCAAAACCAAAACACGGGGGTCAGTGACCATCTCTAGTCACAAAGCAGAAAAGGATAGCTTTTGCTCTACATTTACATTTATTCTGTGTTCCTAAATGACTTCCTATGTTTTACTATATAAAGCCTTCATAAACACCTTAAAACATATGAAATTGCAATTGTTTTTATAAGCCCTTTGTACCATTTCCCTTTAATGTACTTAAAATGTTCCATTTTATCCAAACCACAGGCTCCTAGGTTCTTAGGGAAAGGGTAAAGGAAGAAATAAAAAAAATAGCCTTAGCAACTGCATTGTTGTTAACTCTTTCTAACTGGCAGCTGATGATAAACACAGTGCAAGCAGTTTTATTATATGACATATGGCATTATATGAAAACCCATATCTGGACAGACAAACAAATAATCTTGATCTGTAGAACTGGACAGGATTTACTGAACCCTATGGAAATAGTTAGGTCTTCTGGGTCTTAAACGGTATAGTCCTGCATTGAATGGGCAAATTACCACAACCACAGAAAATTTTGTACAATATCTGACCTGCCAAGAGAAATGAACGCTTCAACTGAACACCAGAGTTACCATGGAGTTAGTCATATGAGAGGGTGTGGTATAGACGACATGTTCAAGTTTCTTCTGCATAGAGGCAAGAAGTCAATTGATATAGGATTCATCATGTTCTCTCGGATATATTTACGATGATTTTTTATTAAAGGTTAATTTATTTATGCTAATCACATCCTGCATTCCAGATCTACCCTGCATTTCTCTAACTTAGGCTAGTGTCAAACAAGCATTTCCAAACACCTTGATTTCTCAGCCAAAAGCTGTTCATAGAAGTGGAATTTGACTTTAAGTGGTTGTCCATCTTCCAATGATCTTAGTTTATTGACTTGTACGTGCTCTATGTAAAACTTTACTAATTGCTTTATTTTTCAGTCTTCGCAATATGATTCATGAGCCATGTATCTATATAATTATACTTAAAATCTTTAGTGACAAATAGTTTTCTGTAGAAAATGCTATTAATTCACTTCTGTTGCTGCTATCGCAGAATTTGAAAATCTTCTCTTGTTTCCATTTACCATTGAAAACTCACCACGGCAGCTGAGTGATACTCAGCTTCCCGGCAATATTGGCTGCCAGTGGTAAGAGGAATGTTGCCGCATCACCAGCCGTCTGAATATTCATGACCCCCGTTTCCTGACTTGTACATGCGCACTGGAACTGGAAACACGAAATTAAGCTTCCAGTGGCACTTTTGGAAGAACTTTATTTTAATAATAATCAGCTACTGAATCCCTGCACTCACCGTCCTGAGATGGAGATAGAGATAGGAAAAGTGCAGTACAAGTACCAATAGCAAAAGCTATCACTGGAACATAGGGCATGGAAAATAGAGAGAAGCCTGGTGTTTTCACTTGAGAAAAGCTTTTTCTCCCTACAATAAATAGGCCCCTCACAGAACTTATGCTGTGAAAACGCTGCATATTCAAAAAGCTTTGCAGTGCTTATGTGTGACGGGTATACGTACAGGGATTCAATTTGAAAACTGTCACTAAAGGACAGAAATTATCACTTGTGATAGGAGCTACAATAAGAGAAGAAAATAATTGGAAAAAATGTTTTATTAAAAGTAATGTTCTATTTTACTATATAAAGTAAATATTTTTTTTATCTATTTTGTTTTTCCATTGTTTGTATTTATATATATTAGTGTAAATGAAAGTCCAAGCCTGGGCTCTCAGTTCCACTGAACATGTGTGATCCGCCTAGCTGGGTCACTCATATGGATATCCCTGGCAGGGGCGGGCTGGGCCGGGGGCCGGGGAGACACATGTCCCCCGGTCTGGATATTACTTGGTGGCTGGCCCCTCCCCTGGGACCCGCCACCTTTAATCATTGGCTGCGGCCCCTTCTTCTCTCCTTCCGTGTGACTTGTCACATGGGACGCGCACCATGTGATAGCTGCCGTCCAATGTGTGAACTGCAGCAGATGAGCGGGTGGAATAAGGTAAGTGGGGGTGTTGATTTTGTGTGTGTGTGTGTGTGTGTGTGTGTGTGTACACATGCAGTATATAACTATAGTGTGTGCAGTCAGGGGAGGGCTGGCAAATTTTAGCCCAGGGGGCAACATGACTCAGCAGCCTATTTTAATGGGAAAAAAATGCAGGTGGCCCAGCCCAAGGTAGCCCAATATGGGACCAATGCGGGGGGGCAGATGCCCCCCTGCCCCCCAGCCAAGCCTGCCCCTGTGTGTAGCATAGAACTATAGTGTGTGTTATGTGTGTGTGGTATAGAACTATAGTGTGTGCATGTGGTATAGAACTATAGTGTGTGTGTGTGTGTGTGTGTGTGGTATGGAACTATAGTGTGTGTGTGTGTGTATGTGTGTGGTATAGAACTATAGTGTGTGCGTGTGGTATAGAACTATAGTGTGTGTGTGTGTGTGTGGTATTGAACTATAGTGTGTGTGTATGTGTGTGGTATAGAACTTTAGTGTGTGCGTGTGGTATAGAACTATAGTGTGTGTGTGTGTGTGGTATAGAACTATAGTGTGTGTGTGTGTGTGGGCAGTATATAAATATAGTGTGTGTGTGTGTTTGGGCAGTATATAAATATAGTGTGTGTGTGTGTGTGTGTGTGTTTGGGCAGTATATAAATATAGTGTGTGTGTGTGGTATAGAACTATAGTGTGTGTGTGTGTGTGTGTGTGGGGGGCAGTATAAAAATATAGTGTGTGTTTGTGTTTGGGCAGTATATAAATATAGTGTGTGTGTGTGTGTGGTATTGAACTATAGTGTGTGTGGGGGGGCAGTATATAAATATAGTGTGTGTGTGTGTGTGTGTGTGTGTGTGTGTGTGTGTGTGTGTGTGTGTGTGTTTGGGCAGTATATAAATATAGTGTGTGTGTTTGGGCAGTATATAAATATAGTATGTGTGTGTGGGCAGTATATAAACTATAGTGTGTGTATGTGGGCAGTATATAAATATAATGTGTGTGGGCAGTATATAAATATAATGTGTGAGGGAAGGTAGGCTATTTAATGGTGGAGTGCAGGTACGGGCTAATTATTTAATGAGTGCTATTTTATTTGGGGGATAATGGTGGGGCAATTTAATTTATTGGAGGGGCTATTTCATTTAATATTGGGGCCTATTAATTTAAGGTGAGGTGATGAGACCTTTATTTTAATGCTGAGATGGTTTGGGGCTATTAATTGAACAGGGGACTGATTTTGGGGAGGAAGGCTATTTATTAATTGTGATTGTGAATATGAATTATTTAATGCCGGTGATAGTTATGGGAAATTGTTATATTAAACATAAATGCTATTTAATTTATTGCTGGGGCTGTTTGGAGGGAGGAAAAAAAGGTTTATTTACTAAATGGGAATACTGTTAATTTAATGTTGGGGCTGGTTGGAGGGAAATAGATCTATTTAGCAAATGTGAATATTATTATTTTAATGTTGGGGTGGAGGAAAGCCTAATTCTAAAAATTGTGTGCTGCATATTTAACACTGGGGCTGGTTGAAGTTTTCTAAATCGCATGTACACATTTTTTTTTCCAAATAGGGTATCCAACATTCCAGGATCCAGACAAGCAGCAACTGAGCTAAAGACACCAGCAGCCACAAGTGGTGAAAGTGACAAGAACAAGTAGGAGAGAGCAGGACAGTCTGCCATTTGTCCTGAATCGGGAGGGACAGTCCCAAATTTGGGTGACTGTCTCGCTTAGTCAGGGTTTGGACAGTTGGTAGATATGTCTTGCTTCACACTGTACTGCTCCTGAAGGCAGAACTGCGTGCACCTAACAATAGTGCACACAGTATTGCCTATGTATTGTATAAAATTTGTCTAATATGATAACCATGTTACATCATTGGGGCCCCTGTCTAAAGTGCCCAGGCCCCCCAGAGCCTTAATCCAGCTCTGGGCCAGGGTGTCAGATTGACACCTAGTGCTCTGCCCAGTACCACCCCTCATTATTTGTTTTAGCTTAATCCTAAAACAAATAATAACTCTATTAGTATATAGGACAAAGGAACAACAATCCCTTTGCTGGCAAAACATTTTTAAAGCAAACAGGCTTTTTGCATTTTGATAAATCCCATTATAATCAAACAGTTATGTACAGAAAAAAAAAGTGCTATAGGGAGAAGGAACATATAAAATAAAATGCAATATTAAGTGAGATTTGTTTATTGTTGCATTATCTATTTTTATTATTTCAGATTTATAGTTTATAATAATAACCCAGCTATACTTTAAGTAACACTAAAATAGCCTTTTGATAAATATATAATATATATTGTGCCGAAAACCACCCTTTAAAGATGGGTTGCTACTTATGGGCCAGTGTGGTGTGCTAGAACACTGGGCTAATGCCCCTGATCCCCGGAGACCCGAAGTGATAAGTTAAACCTTACCTCCCCAAGCCAGTATTGCCAGGATAGCTGAGTATATCTCAGCTACCCCAGCCATATTTTATTGATAAATTGCAGCAATAACTGCATTTGTTATCGCAGCAATAAGTTGATAAATACGCCCCTTAGTGAAGTTCTGAACTTGTGCTGTCTTGCTGAAAAAATATGGCATTTATAAACACTCTGGTGACACCAAGCTTATGGACAAGCAATCTAAAATGAAATGATAGTTTGTTGACACTCCTGCAAGTTCATGAAAAAGCTCAAATTTATTCATTTATTTACATTTATCTAGATAGCACCAGCATACTACCCATCACTTTACAGTTCAGATCACAGTAATAAAAATAAAGACTGTCTTTTAACAAGCAGACAAAGAGGGCTCTGCTCACACTCTTATAATATATAGGAATCATATTGCATAGTAATGTAATTAAACCACTCTCCCTGATGATAAAGAGTAATATCACAGGTGTGTTTTAGAGAACAGTGATCTTCTGGCTAGCAAATAGACACTAATACTACATGGACTGAGCAAATATTCCTGGTCAGATTATCAAGGTGTTAAATTGCCAATTTGATATGCTAGTGTCACACCTGCATTTTGGAAGCAACATTTTTGTGTCAATAAAAATAATGTATTTAGTAAACATTGCACATGGGTATGTACATGTCTATGGGCTCTGAAGGTGAACCCCCCCCCCCTTAACCTGGGGAGACTAAAATTTAACACTACTACATACATTTGCGATTTGAGAGTTCTGCCCCGTCATCCCGATTAGGACAGCTTTGTCCCGATCAGTGGAAAGGTTGGGGGAGATTCTGTCCACTGCTGTTCGGCAATGAAGTGGTTTGGAGGGGAGGACAGAACGGGCCAGCCTAGCACTTCAAAAGCGATAGGCATGACACCAAGGTTGTGACCATGTCTACGTCAGGTGGCCATGCCACCTGTCCTTCTGTCGGAGGGACAAACATTGAGAGGTATGCTACTAGTCCTTGTGTTATCAGGATATATGGAAGGTGTGAAGATACTTTGTTTATTTGGCCCAAATATGCCCATTCCCCACTGGTTGGCAGTCCCTGGAGGAGGACATGTGCTATGTAGAATTACCCAGTACTCTCAAGGGATTCGGAATCACAAACCCCAGAAAAATACACAATTTAACTGATTCAATGTATTCAACCTTCTCCAACTTTGAGGACTACCTAGCCCTCTGCCAGTGTGGTAGGAATCTGATATAAAGTCCCCATACTCTAGCAGGCCTACCAAAATATCAGACTCATGGGGTGATACGCTGAGGAAGCGTGAGCGAGTTCTGGTCTATCATGAGCCAAAACACCAATACAAGAGTTCTCCAACATAACAATAACTGGTCCCTCCTGGGATCCTCTTTTTAAAGGGCCTCGAAATTCCCACAATCCTTGGAAGCACCCTGGGTTGGCTTTTGGATTGGAATACTTCATTGTTTGGCCACAATTTAAAATAGCGGGTACTGTAATGTTCCTTTCCACACTCCTTTACCCACAGGGGCTCATTGACACAGTATTTACAATATACAATTTCAGTCATAATTAAAACTATTCCCCCTTGTAAAAACATCAGAGCTATGTGAAAGTTCAAACACATTTGATGGTCCTGGCAACATAGAGGGAGAGAGAGGTGTCCAAAGTATTATGACCTTTATTATAACATACCAGATACCCTGCTCATGTCACAAAAGATTATTTTAGGTCTATGCCATGCAATAGTACTAGTGGTCACTGGTCAGGGTTCATGTGATTTGTAACTTATTAGATTTACATATTTATAGTGTTCTCCAGTATTGTTAAGATCATTCAAAAGCATTTTTTTCCCCTTTTTTATGGTGTCATATTAAAGTTTTGCACATTTGTAACTAATTGCACATATACACGGACGGGATGGCGCGCAAAAGGAATAGATTTTTGGCTCCTTACAATCTTAAGAGTTTACTGGATATGGGAGTATCAGAGTGCTCTATGGTAAATATAGGCCACTACCTGAGATAATGCACCTGTTTCTAGCACAACTGTGGGAATGAGATTGCGTTTTGCTGGACAATATATTTGAATGAGGTGCACATTATTGGAGACATTAGTTTTAGTAGGTATTAGGTAGCTGTAGAGTATTTTCAGTCACTCAAAATGCCCATATTTATATTCACAGATAAGCAACACATCCACGACTGTGACCAGTTTTGAAGATGCCTCAATAGTTTCAAAATATTAGTAAGCGGAATTTCTACTGCTCAGCAACATCAAATATTGACTCCCTTTTAGTATTTGTTTTTAGGTGCCTTGCAAATAACATCTCTTGAGCTAAACATTTATCTTTTATAAAGTGCATATAAGCCAGCAGCAAGGATTCATTGCCTGGCAAATTTGACTTGTATCTTCCACATTGGCAGCCATTTCATCTATGCATCTTTGTACTGACTTGTTGCTCAGTGGAATTTTCTTAACTACATCATGTGGTGACTTATGAAAAACAGAACTCAGAACCAATTGTATGCTGCTTTCCAGACACAACAATGAAATGTTGTACAATGCACGCAAACCATGAGTGTTGTGTTTCAAAGCATTGCAAAACATGCTTGACAATAATGGTAAGATTAGTGCATATGCATTGTTGGCATTACCAAAATTTTAAAGTACCGTAAAATAATTCCATTAGCACCTAACCTTTAGAAAGAAGACACAACTATAATTAATTAAGGCACACGTTATAATGCTAGGTCAGAATTTAAAAGTATTAGTTCCACGTGTTTCATTTGTTGATATTTGTTAGCTAATGAGTTATCTATAGAGTACACTTGCCATTTTTCATAAACATCCATACATTGTCTCTTGATAGAAAATCAGCCAATGGTATCATCCGATATAACATTATCACAGATCCCCCACACTATAATGTTGTCATGAATGCCATCTAGTGGACTTAAATGAAAATGCTGTGCTCTTATAACAGAAATGAAGTACCGCCAGGGAAGTGATGATGTGTTACCGTAAATTCATATTCAGCTTAAAAAAATAATGACACTAACTTTTTTCTAGGTATAGGTTCCCAGAAAATCAAATATATAGACACAAGTGTGTGACATTAATGTACACAAAAATGAAAGCATGATCTGGTCTAATCTCATAGCTAAAATATGGGTATACAGGGGCAAACGCAGGATTTAGAAGGGGGGGTTTCTGCATCCGCGGCAGTGCTGTATTATACTACAATACAGCACTGCCGCGGACGCTTCTTTGACAGCGCCGCGGCTGCTGTACAGTACTGTTGGTTCCCGGAGGAGAGGGGTTTCTGGAGAACCAGAAACACCCCCTGCGTGCGCCACTGGTATACACAGTGGCCGAATTGGAAATTGCTTTAGTTTTACAATCATAGCAGTAGAAGTGGTGGCATGTCATGAAACACTATACCAGCCCACTTTGACCACTGGGTATACAGCAATATTACGAAATATTGCGTGAAATATATTTCTACGCATCATACTAATGAAAACATAAAAGTGAACATAATTTCTAAGATGCCATGCTTATACAAGCATGCACAAATTTCCACTCGCCACAGATATATAGTACAATAACTAACTTAAAAATAAATTAATAATCATTACAAATAATTGGCAATCTTGTGACAATTGACAAACATAAATACCACAGTCACTGTACTGTATATGCAGTAGCTGACTGCTGAAAAACAAGTTAGTCAACTTATAGATTTAGAGAGAATTCCAGTGAGCTCCAGAATAAAATCATAAAAAAGCAACAAACGCGGTAGTTAAGGACTGAATCCAGTGCCCCTTACGTTTTAGCGCCTGTCTAAGTAAACCCGCTTGGATATCACTGATATGAATGCATGAGGAAGCCTATGTAACAAATATGGACTTGTTCTGTGGATGATGATAACAAATTACAATCATTAATGCTTTTTGCTGTGAATAAAACATGATTAATGAATGAAGGTTTTAAAATATTGCTTTTTTAATAAATTTAATCTATATTTTAACTTTCATTTTTACACACCAGTGGAACTGAAAGCCCAAGGGCTAGATTTACTAAACTGCGGGTTTGAAAAAGTGGAGATGTTGCCTATAGCAACCAATCAGATTCTAGCTGTCAATTTGTAGAATGTACTAAATAAATGATAGCTAGAATCTGATTGGTGCTATAGGCAACATCTCCACTTTTTTAAACCCACAGTTTAGTAAATATACCCCAAATATCCATCTGTATACTATAATTAGAGCATAAGAGGACGGCAGAACATAATCCCCAAAGTAACTTTAAAGTTAAAAGACATATTAATACATAACATTCTCAGATAAACATTTAAAATAGCCCATTCCTCAAAATAATTGTAAAACCACTGACAAGTTAAGTGAATAACATTGAATATCTCATTACAGTGATACCTGTCAAGGGGTGGGATAATTAGGCAGCAAGTGAACAGTCAGTTCTTGAATTTGTTGAGTTGGAACCAGGAAAAATGGGCAAGGGTAAGGATCTGAGCAACTTTGACAAGGGCCAAATTGTGATGGCTAGAGGACTAGAGCATCTCCAAAACCTGTGCGGTATGCTGTGGTTAGGACCTACCAAAAGTGATGCAAGGAAAGGCAACCGATGAACTAGTGACATGGTCATGGACGCCCAAGGCTCATTGGTGCAGTTAGGGAGCGAGGGCTTGCCTCTCTGGTCTAATCCCACAGAAGAGCTACTGTAGCACAAATTGCTGAAAAAGTTAATGCTGGCTATGATGGAAAGGTGTTAGAACACACAGTGCATCACAGCCTACTGGATATATGGGGCTGCATAGCCACAGACAGATCAGAGTGCCCATGCTGACCCCTGTCCACAGCCGATAGGACGTACTATTGGCAAATTAGCACCAGCTTTGGACAATGGAGCAATGGAAAAAGATGGTGCATGTGCGTCGTTTACCTGGGGAAGAAATGACACCAGGATTCAATATAGGAAAAGGCAAGCCGGCGGAGGCAGTGTGAAACTCTGGGCAATGTTCTGCTGGAAATACTTGGGTCCTGGCATTCATGTGGGTGTTACATTGACACATACTACTTACGCCCTGCCACACTGCAACAATTGTTCAGGAATGACAAAGAGTTCAAGGTGTTGATTTTGCCTCCAAATTCCCCAGATCTCAATACGATCGAGCGTCTGTGGGATGTGCTGGAAAAACAAGTCTGAGCCATGGAAGCCCCACCTTGCAACTTACAGGATCTGCTGCTAACGTCTTTGTGCCAGATACCACGGGACAGCTCTAGGGATCTTGTGGAGTCCATGTCTCAACGGGTCAGAGCTGTTTTGGTGGCACGGAGAAACCTACACAATATTAGGTAGGATGTTTTAATGTTGTGGCTGACAAAAAAAGATGCCAAACTTTGTGTGTCATCAGGTATTTGATTTTACTGGGGCAGGGTCTTATCTGTGTGGAGCTTGTATGGTCTTTCCCATGCTTGTGTGGGTTTCCTCCCACACTCCTAAAACAACCCATAACATACTAAAAGGTTATTTGGCTGCTGACAAAATTAACCCTAGTCTATGTATTTGTTTGGTAATTTAGATTGTTGTCTCCAATAAGGCAGCGACTGATATGAGTGACAAATATCTGTACAGCGTGTCGAATTGGTGGCACCTTTTTAATGATGATGATGAATTATTGGAAGCAGCAAAGTTCATTGCATTTTATATCCGTAATTATATTTTCTGGTTGCGTAGGGTTCAGGTGAACTGTACCTAGATTGCCACAATTTTAAAAAACCTGGATCAGTGATCCACCAAAAAGAACATTGATAACCTCACACCCTTTCTAGATCTATAAATTTGTTTTAGTGAACCAAAGAAATGTTGTACAATGAAAGGAATAACTTTAGTTAAAGGTTATGTTTGTTTGTTATATTTTGGCTGTACAGTCTGGAGGGTAAGAAACATCGGTTTCTGCAAGTCGCTGTAAATCGGTGACTTTGTAGGGGAAATTTAAATCGACAGTAGCTTTTAAAGAAAACTTCTGACAACTTGCAGAAATTGATGCTTCATACATTTACCCCTGGGTGGCTCCGTTGTAGATAGAAGGATGCCAATATCTATCCTTCTTGATTGAACCTCCAACTAAACTTAATGGTGCATATGTGTTCTAATGACAGAAAATATCAATCAATTAAAGGGTTCTGTCATCTTCCTTTAAAAAATAAGTAGTTTATATAATTTTTTTTCTATCTGCTCTATCCCCATTACCCATACCTCCCAACACACTAGGACACCTTTGGAAGAAAGCATTGGCAGGTCAGGACGGGGGCATGGTTGTACCATATGGGGGCATTGCCAGCACTTCTGAAGTGCTAGGCTGCCCTCAACCCCATTTGCATCCACTTAAAACTCCCCTTCATAGTCTTGTATAAAAGTCCTTACTGTATGAATAGCAGGACTGCACCCTGAATTGGATTTGGGAATGTTCCAGCTAAATGGAGACAGTTGGGAAGTATACAATCGCCACATGGTTGCATGCTAATATTTTGTTGAAATCAAGCTTACATTCTAGTGGTTAAAAAAGAAAGATTGCAGCTGTCTTTGTAGTTTTAAGGAAAAAAATGTAATTACAAATGTAGGTTTCTGTAACATACTGCATACCATACATACTGCCCAGTATATTGCTATTTGATGTTTTTAACACTATGGTTGAATGCAGAGATGACAGGTGCTCTATAATATTTATCTCTTCACAGTTATATGACTGACATAACATTACATAACACTTTTTCAACAACATTTCACTGTCTTACATGTATAGATGCATGCTGTTAAATAAATGAGTGGGTATTAAGCAGGCAAGGCTTGTTTTATCCAATACAGTAACTCTGAATTGCAAGCAGTAATTAATCATTGGAGGCTGCGAGATTTTGGGATCATTCCAACAATCAGCTTTTTTTAGAGCACAGCATACAGTAAAATAAATGTGACTGCATTCTTACATTACATTACAGATGAACTATTTCCGATGAACCTTTAAAATTTGAAATGTGAAGAAAACCAAGACTTTTTTTATAGCACATAAAAAAGAGCCTGGAAAGTCTCCAGATATGAACTAAGTATAGTGCTGCCTCTGTAATCTGTTATGGTGACAAATAATTGAATTGCTAGCTTTTAATGTACATTTACTAAGAGAGTGTGCTTAACAGTGTGCAAAGTTGACAGTGCAAGAAGGAACAAACACAGTGTCTATTTTTTTTGTGAAAGTTTAGTAATGTTGCTAATTGTCGATTTTGTGGATGTAAATTGAGACAAGGTTTGTTTTTTTAATAAAAGCCTGAATCAGTTTTACTTGCAAATTTCTATAAGGAATAATTTACAAAGGCATTTCCGAACTGGGACTATTTCCCATGTCAATGCTTTTGACAAGAAAACCGCTCCTCTCCTCTAAACGTGGGCTCTGGAAGAGAAGGGTATTTTTTTTTCTTAAAAATCAAGTTTCAGAAGAACACGGTATAGGTTTTGGCAACTGAAGCGTCTTTCCACGAGCCGAGGAGGGGGTGAGAGGCAAAGACCTAATTTTTTTTCCTTTTAACATGCTGATTGAAATTCCAGAATTTTCCAGTCTTACTTAGTTGTGTGTTGTGGTCTCTACCGGACACATCAGGGACTTTGAACGCATTTCCGTATTTTTGTGCTTTGTCTTTGAAGTCATTTCCAAGAACTATTAACAAAAACTAGTGTTACTGCATATGGATATACTATACTTTTAGTTGTGAAATGCACTTACTGTAGATTAATGTGGAATGTGTAGGTATTATTATATTTATAATGTCAAGTGGCCAATATATCTATTCAAAATGTAATATTATATGTTCCATAAGCAGGGCCGGACTGGCCATCGGGCACTTCTGGCAAATGCCAGAAGGGCCGATGGCTAGTTGGGCCGATCCGATGGGGGCACCATGCCCGCCCGAGCAGCGCAGCTCACTGCGCGCTGCTCGGCGGAGGGAGTTCAATGAGATGTGCGGTCATGTGATATTAATCACATGGGATGGCACCTGTCACATGTTGCGCGTCCCATGTGATCACTGGCAACAGCCGCACATCACATTGAGCTCCCTCCGCCAAGCAACAAGGTAAGTGTGTATTACTGAGGGGGGCTGTGTATTACTGATGGGGACTGTGTATTACTGAGGGGGGCTGTGTATTACTGATGGGGGGCTGTGTATTACTGAGGGGGCTGTGTATTACTGAGGGGGGGCTGTGTATTACTGATGGGGGCTGTGTATTACTGATGGGGGCTGTGTGTATTACTGATGGGGGGCTGTGTATTACTGATGGGGGGCTGTGTATTACTGAGGGGGGCTGTGTGTATTACTGAGGGGGGCTGTGTATTACTGATGGGGGGCTGTGTGTATTACTGAGGGGGACTGTGTGTATTACTGAGGGGGGCTGTGTATTACTGAGGGGGGGGCTGTGTGTATTACTGAGGGGGCTGTGTGTGTCACTGACTGGGGCTGTGTGTGTCACTGAGGGGGGCTGTGTATTACTGAGGGGGGCTGTGTGTATTACTGAGGGGGGGCTGTGTGTATTACTGAGGGGGGCTGTGTGTATTACTGAAGGGGGGGCTGTGTGTGTCACTGACTGGGGCTGTGTGTATCTCACTGAGGGGGGCCTTTGTTTCACTGAGGGGGGGCTGTGATAAATGTAATGTTTTATTATAATGTATGTATCAATGCCCCATGTTGGCCACACCCACAAAATAATGTAGTCACGCCCTCTTTCGGCGGCACAAAGCTTCTTTCATGCTTGAACTGAGCTGGGCCTCTGTATTTTAAATGCCAGGGCTGATTTTTAGTCCCAGTCTGGCCCTGTCCATAAGTACACTTTTGTCAGATACATAAAAGGTAATTTATTAAACTGTGAAAATCTGGGCCCTCAGTGCAAATGCTGTACTGTGACATCATGGGGTATATTTACTAAACTGTGGGTTGAAAAAGTGGAGATTATTTGCTTATAGCAAACAATTAGATTCTAGTTATCATTTATTTAGTACATTCTACAAAATGACAGCTAGAATCTGATTGGTTGCTATAGGCAACATCTCCACTTTTTCAAACCCGCAGTTTAGTAAATATACCCCATGTGTTAGATTTGTATTATTGCGTCCATGTATTTAAGTTCATGGTTTTGCCTGGCAACTGTGGAGGTGAAAACTGTTGTTCCTTCTGATGGAAATAAATCACTGTATTGCATACACTCCTATTTAGTAATGGTATTACTTGCAAATATTTTGTGGGGTGAGGGTTTAAGTTAAAGGATCCAAACTAATGATCACAACTGTGGTTCCTCTACTGTTGGTACCTATGGAGTTCTTCAGTCACAGTACCTATAACGCTGTATTGAATCTATACAAATGAATTAATCAGCATATTTGGACCAATCAGCAGCACACAGATCAATTAGTGGAACCTTGTCTGGTAACAACCTTTACTTCTATTTGTAAACCAAGTAGCTATGTAAATACACAAATAACTTTTTATTTGTTCTTAAAAACGTTAAGCATGACACTTGTATAGTTGTATAAATGTAAGTGAAACTCATCATTCTTTATTTCCTGTCTCACAGATCTGTTTGCAGTTTGGATAAGACAGAAGTGCAGTAAAATATACCGTGACAAGACCAGGTATGACTAAAAGTTCAGTGGCTATTAAAGGTGGATGTAATCAGTGCTTCTCTGTATATTAAGGCTATTGCTTCAACTTTCAGTGACAAATGACTTCTGGTAGACTAGAAACAACTATTGCTGTGGTCTCAGTATATCAGCACCATTATCACCCTCTTACCATATTTGCCAGTTGCCATGACAACTTTGTTGCTTGGCAGGTGAATTGCACACCCAATATAACATGTCTCTGGGACATGGTTGTAATACAATTTTATTGCATTTTACTTACTCTTGTTAAACATTATTGAACTTATTATAGTGTGCAAGAATAAAGAAGAGGAAACGCAACCAGCAACCTAAGTAATGGAAGTAATACCAAGCGATTTTTGTCACCAATCATTAACTATTGATCATTTTTTATTAGTTATTTATTTCTTATTTTGTACAATGTGTTTGTATGGATATTTGTTTTACACCATTTCTGAAGAAAACAGTTGAGCTAGAAGTTCAAATTTGTTTTGCTTCATTCCACATTTGGTTCCAGAATTTCGTATTCACAAATACAGTGTCAAATGTTAAAGCAAACACAGGATTTGAAGATTGTATCACCAGAACTTTGCATCTCTGTAAAACAGCCTGTATGCCATTTTGCCACAATATCACCTATTTCTGTGTTCCCATGCTATGCCAATGAGCAGTAATATCATCTGTCTTTTCTGAAAATGAAAAACTAAGGAGCTGAAGTCACAGACCCAAACTAAACCCCAGCCTAATAAAAAGTCCTTCATTCCTCACTTCTGCCCTGTTTAAAGTGTTTAAAGTGTTGTAATGAGGTTACAATGAATATATCCATAGTAAATGTCATGGGCTCATTGAAATATGCTGCATGTCAGTTAATAATAACATTTTGAGATGAGACTTACATAAGCTGCAAAGGATGGGGGATCTCTGGTGATAACATGTGTAATTATTAGTAATGATTAAGCACACAAAACCAATATAATATAGAGGTGATTGCTATAAGAAAACATTGATTTAAGCTGCTTCTGTTTTGGTACCAAAGTACTGGTTAGTTCAATGGTAATTCCCACTTTAAAATCCAGGGACAAAAATGTATAGGGACAAATATTAAAATCTGTGGCTGTCTCTGGAAGTCTAGGACAGTTGCCAACTAAACCTATTACGAGACTAGTGAAGAGCAATAGTCCTTTCACAGCTTCTGACTAGTACAATGGATGATTCTTTAAAATGGTGTCAGGCCATTAGCTCTTCCTGAAAATCACATACTAACTTTTGTAGATGTGATCAGTTGATGATCACATCTATGTGTGTTTATTGACCACCCACATTACATAAATCCATTGAGAACCCAATCATGTGTAGCTTTGCACAATCTAGCCCTTTGCCTGTGTCTAAATCATAGTCGCCTACTCTCCTGAAATGTCCAGGAGAGAAGGACCCTGGCCAACGCTCATGCTCATCCTTCTCATACTATGCTCACCCCATAGAATAGAACGTCTAACGTTAGGCTTTTATTAAATTGACATTATACTAAAATAACCATGCGGAAGCAGCCACATATATGGGGAGATAAGTGGATACACAAAGCACAGTTATATGGAAGAGGGTCACAGAGCGCAGTTATAGGGAGAGATAGGTGGATTCACAGAGCATAGTTATATGGAAAGATAGAAGAGGGTCACAGAGTGCAGTTATATGGAGAAATAGGGGAGTTACAGATCTCAGTTATATCATGGATGGGCAGCACGGTGGCTCAGTTATTAGCACATCTGCCTCACAGCACTGCCTCACAGTTCAATTCCTGATCAGGGCCTTATTTGTGTGGAGTTTGTGTGGGTTTCCTCCAAGTATCCCAGTTTCCTCTTACACTCCAAAATCAAATTGGTAGGTTAACTGGTTGCAAACAAAATTAACACTAGTCTCTGTGTGTTAGGGAATTTAGACTGTAAGCTCCAATGGGGCAGGAACTCATGTGAAAGACAAATA
This sequence comes from Mixophyes fleayi, assembly GCF_038048845.1. Taxonomy (NCBI): domain Eukaryota; kingdom Metazoa; phylum Chordata; class Amphibia; order Anura; family Limnodynastidae; genus Mixophyes; species Mixophyes fleayi. Next base: position 216,654,086 of record NC_134403.1, on the reverse strand, counting down.
TTCTCTGTACAGTGCTGCAAAATTGTCCATTACACGAGTGAAATTATTTAAAACCCAAAATGTGTCAATCATAATCTCTACGCCTGCAAAATAAACTTATAGAAACGCGTTAACTTAAGAGGCAAGTATGGGGGGAAAGAATAATGGTAGGAAAAGAATATGTCTGACAAATTCACACTAATTTTATTAATTAAAATAAATACCTTCCCATAATTTCCTACTTTTTTTGACCTCTAAAGACTTGATTCACCTTAGTTTGTGACACAGGGAGTTCACTAGCCTCAAATGTAGGAAAGGTTCAAGGCACTCTTACATCTTTGTTTGTTACTACACAAGGGTTTATTTATTACAATCAATATGCATCGCTGCAATTACCAGCTATAATTTACCATGCATGGGCTTCTCTGGAAGGCACGGTGCAGACCTCTTTCGTCCACCAAGCCTTTTTGCTATTCACTGGCAGCCATCAATGACGGCGAATGGAGGATGTGTTATGCTAGATCCCATTGTAAAAGACAAGTGATTCCATCCAGTGATGTTGTTTTTTTACTGTGAAAAGCAAAGCAAAGCTTTCAGAGCTTAATAAACTGACTAGTGCTGCTGTCCCTATAGAGGTCTATGGGGATAGCTGTAAGCTCCAATAATGTGGGTAAGACAGGCGAAATCTCTGGTTTTTCTGGCATTAACCCTTTGTTAAATAAAAGTGGTGAAATAGCCTGTTGCCAACATCTACAATGGTATTTTGGCTTTTCACCGCTTGTTAAGTATACCCCCCAGTCCTGTTTTATAAATGTGTAGTGCTGCAGAATATGCTTTAGTCCTGCATCCAACGTCAATCTTTCCCTCTTGAGCTTACAACCTCTCATCAAAAATTCTGTAAAGGGCAATATCCAACTCCTGATACTATTAATCCACAGGGAGCCATCATTTTCATGTTTCCAAACGTTACTTTTAGAAATAAGGAGCCAAAGAAAACCCTTGCATTTAACCTATCCAAACCACCCTCTTTCCTCTGTAGCCAAGTAAGAGAGGCCCTCTTTGTATTCAGTTTGTTTCACCCGTAATAACTGGAACAACAGACTGGCAAAATCTTTTTATCAGCTAGGCTTTTCAAAGGAATGATATAAGAAATATACTATCACCAGTTATGTCTTTAACATTTGAGAGGATAGCCTCTAGTTCTTCCATTGTTGAATATTTCATTTCTGGTTCCCACTTTCTCATTTCAATTTAACTTCAGAATATGGAATGAGGCTTTTGCAAATTGGAACAGACAAAAATCTGGATCACTTTGCAGTGTCCAGAAAGTCCACTATTTTTAAGATTGACCAGAGAACTGGAGGATTATGTATAGGTTATGATAATAGCACCACTTCCTTAATGAGGTGCAGACACAACTACAGTCAAATCATCCACATTTGCGACTGCAGTTAGATGCAAGCAGAGGGGACCTGCTCCCTCTGGCAACCACTCTTTTCACAACCTCAGAAATAGGACTATGGCAAAAATACCCAGGGCCGTATTCAAAAGTAAGCCTGTCTCATGTCTACCTTAACCATGAAAGTGTCAAACTTGCCAGCCATTAATTAAAGGGAAGTTATCAGACTCCCTATACAAAGTTTTTAGCCAATTGACAAATTGGCCTGGGATATGGTATCGTTACTAGTGCTGGGGACAAACAGACTAATCCAGGAAACAGAATCTTATTATCATCATAAATTTAAGAGTGGAATTTGCCTCCAGTTTCTAATGTTTCAAGAGGCATCTGGTGCTTTTGTAGGTAAATTTTATACACATTAATCAGAATTGAAATTAGGGGCTTATACCATCTAGTCTTGGTGCCTTCTTTGTACACAAGTTGTCAAAAGCCTACTTAACCCCTTTCACCATTAATGCTGTTGTGAAAGCAGAGAAATCCAGATAATTAATTTCAGATTTTCAATTGGCCCTTAAGAATGGAGCCCTGTTACATGTAACCAAAAAAAATAATACATAAAATAAATCAGCATATTATGATTACACCACTCCCAAAATACCCACTGGAGTCTTTTGAAATCAATGAGACCTGATATTATTTTTTTAGCCACTCCCTCAAGGCAATACTTAAAATGTCATATGCCCCCAGAGACCCCTTATCTCTTTCAAGTATCAAGTTGTTGGATCTCCTATTTTGATTTAGCCTTTAAAACTGCAGTCAGTTTATCCTTTGACTATTACTCCCATCTGAATAGAGTGACTCCAATTCTTTATGCAGCTTGAGATACTATATATACTTACTGTTCCCCCTACTAACTGAGTCTCTACAAGACAGAAGATACATCCTCCTTGCCATCAATCTGCAGTGCTATCATTAAATATAGCTTTTTCAGTTGTCACTGTAAGATGGTTTGTATAAATTACTGCACAAAATGATCCTCCAACAAACTGGTTTTAAGTCTCCACAGTCTTCTACTTACATCTGGGGATTTACAAGCACCCAAGCAAAAATTACAGAACCACATGGTTTGAATAAGGGACTAACTGTTCACTCACCCTAATAACAGCTTTTGTAGACTACACAAAGGCCATGTCTATTTTCTTGATTCTTCCACCACAAGAGTACATGAAACCTGGCTTTCTGCTATCTTATTCAAAGAAATTTCATTAGCCTGCCTTTTAGACAATCGTATTCATGACCTTGGTGGTTTATTCAACACTCTGTCTGATTATCTGTCACTAGATCTACTAGAAAAATGTAAAGCCTCTGGCACCACTGGAAAAGGATCATGAAAACATTTGTGAATATTCGTAAATGTTGTTGAACCCAAGTATCTTGTTCTTAAGTGTTACTTCCAAAAGACACCTGCCAATCAATACTTCTATCAATTTATTTACAGGCATATACCAAGTGTTAAACAGAATTGTAACTCCTGTACGTGACTCCACAGGCAGCAACCACATTGATGGTTCTGTCTGCCATTTGCTCTCAGCTTCACATTACTGTCCTTTAGCAGATAACTATGTCTTCAGTAACACATCTGTATCCAGTGGTTAAAATGGAAATTTAGAAGTATTGGTATGGAAATTTAGAAGTGGCTTTATGGGAAATGAAAGTGAATGGAATACAATAAAGGCAGTAGGAGGAGGGGCGCTATGGCATACCACAATATACCAGCCCACTTCAACCACTGTCTATATCCAGACATTTGATAGGGCCATAGACTGCATGCCTAATCTTCCTGAGCTTGAGATCACTATTCGCTAATAGAGCAAGAAACACATAAAAGAAAGAGTAAGTCTCATCATTATTAATCACCTTACTGATTTTTACCCTTTTCCATATCCGACTCTGCTTGCTCTTTAAATGCGAGGGATCTTTATCTTGGTGTATCATCCTCTGTCTACATCAGATTATGCTGCCTTTTCTTTCACAATTTCCAATTGTACCTCACACAGCCAACCAGTATTAGCATCCAACTGAAAAGAGGCATTATGCTCTATTTCTAGACCTGATCCTCCATTAACTTTTTTTCCTGCTATCTGAATCACACTATGGTATAACTTACGTTTTTTTTCTACTCCTATTCATCCTCCTATTCCCAGTATCTTTGCTCTCCCCAGAAGTTAAAAAGATTGTTCTGAAAGAAAGTGCCATCACACTGGAATTTATTAGCAATCCAAAATCATCCCTCTCTTATTAAATAGCTTAGTGAGAATAAATATCTTCTATCCTCAATATTATAGGGAGTTGCCACCCAACCAATACCAATAACCAGAACATAAATCTAAGAGATTGCAATATTGTGGTGCATGTCATGGACAAAACAATTTTTTCTAAACAATATAATCTTTATTAGAATCCAATTAATGTGTATAAATTCACTACTGAAAGCTTTATCTTAAAAAACAATCGAATAAATTCAAAAGTATAGTGATGAAAGAAAAATAAATAAGTAAGATAAATAAGCATTTTAATAAACAGAAAAAAAAACAGAACAATTACAAAAACACCAGAAGTACAAATGAACAATACATAATAAACAAGAAACAGGAATCATATGAAGCCAAACAGAACAGATAACACGGAAAACGCAAGGGCAGAAGAGGCAAGGCAAACAGTGTAAGGCAGATATGATGGGATAATAGGTCTTAGGGTGTATGGCAGACCTGATCTAAGAAAAACCCATCAATAAAGGTCTAACTAATCTGGCTGCAATGCAGGATTCTGCAAACTGGAAGGACAGGGCAGAAACAACAAGCAAAGCCAAAATATCATAGCAGGAAGGCCAAGACTTGTCTGGAAGGTACAACAATAATCCTGCCAAGAAGGTTTGCAAATTGGAGCATATAAAGGCAGCTGATGAGAAACAGGTGTAGCAGTTAGTCAGCAGATGAGATGAATTACCAGGAATGTTGACACCTGCTGGTGAATGCAGATAACTGCATGAGTGCAAAATAACTAAGGGGCCTACTTTTCAAAGGGCAAAGGGTTATCTATCGCATCTGCCAACACATGAAAGTGCTTACCACTGCATGGCGAATCCTTTTTAACAAGTATGTCAGCAGTATTGTTCTAGTGATACCATCTCAGGATGGCAGGATGTTTCTGATTTTTTTCTACATTAATAGAGCTGAATGCCCAAATTTGGCAAGACAGCTCACACATTTGCACAACTTCAGAGACAGGCCCAAACAGACAGCTGCCTCTGATATTTTTCTATAAATACTAGCAATAAAACAAATGAAACTTATCACCGCAATGGGGCTGGCAAAGATAAATAAGCAGCTAAGTACTCTAATGCAGGTGACCCAGCTGGTAAATATGAAGTATTCCCTCCGTAGGTGCAGCCGCTGGACACTCATTTTCCAAGAAGGGACATTAGACCGAACTGATATTATCCTGTTGCATAAAGAAAGATTGGAACATCAGGCGACCAAAGATATTAGGCCTGGGTAGATGGGGAACATTTTGTATTGGCTGTTGGACATTTTCTGTCTGGTTCCGCACTTGTGTAATATCTTGATCCTCTTACTGAACTTCCTGCCATGCTACTACTACCATGACTGTAAGCCACTTCCTCCAGAGCATCCTACAGTAATCTACACAATCCTTGTGTGGAGGGCCACTACTTCTACATAAATTACACCTATCTTTCATTGAGGTAGCCCTAACATTGCCAACCTCATCACAAACATTTTGCACACTCTGTCATGGGCTTATCTGAATATAAAAACCCATCTTTTTTTATATGCAAAGAATTCAGCAAAAGTTGAGTTAAATGGTTATACTGCCGTAGTTTTACCAAACCTTCCATCCACCGGTCCAGACACCATCAGCAGCTTTATTTTGATACTAGATGACAATGTCTCCTCCTGCTAGGCACAGCCCATACACACACTGCCACATTATTATTCTGGCTCTGCATTGGGATTTCTCCTGGCTGTTTAAATTCATTAAATCCTTTGCTGTTCATGTTTTGGAGAATTTCTTCCATTAGGAACACCATCTTTACTGTATCACCATTCATGCCAGCTGCTGGGGAACAAATCTGGGATGTCTTGCAAGATGCTGCCTCTCTTAAGTCGCACTGGCTAGTGGATACCAGGCTAGTGCATACCTGGCTAGAGATACAAAGATCTCCTGATCTTTCCTCCTCCCTTCTCTCTCGTGTAACTGACTGCCTCTCAGCCATCTCATCCTGGATGTCCTCTCGCTTTCTTAAAATTAACATCTCCAAAACCGAACTCATTGACTTTCCCCCACCCAGGCTCCCTTCCCACCATGACCTCTCTATCGTTGTTAACAACTCCACTATCTCCTCTGTCACCCAACTCCGCTGCCTAGGTGTCACTCTCGACTCCTCTCTCTCTTTTGCCCCCCCATATTCAATCCCTTGCCCAAGCCTGTCGCTTCCAACTCCGTAACATTGCCTGCATCCGTCCCTTCCTCTCTCAAGATGCCACCAAAACTATCATCCATGCTCTCATCATCTCCCGTCTCGACTACTGCAACCTCCTCCTTACTGGCCTGCCCTGCTCCCGCCTTGCCCCCCTCCGCTCTATACTCAATGCGGCTGCGAGACTCATCTTCCTCTCACGCCGCTCCTCCTCTGCCTCCCCTCTCTGTCTTTCCTTACACTGGCTCCCCTTCCCCTACAGAATCCTTTTCAAACTCCTCACCACCACTTACAAGGCTCTCTCTCAGTCTACTGCCCCTTACATCTCTAACCTCCTCTCCATTCACACTCCCGCCCGCTCCCTGCGCTCAGCCAATGATCGCCGCCTCTCCTCCACTCTGATCACCTCTTCCCACTCTAGAATCCAAGACTTCTCCCGTGCTGCTCCCCTTCACTGGAACGGCCTCCCTCGCTCCATTCGTCTCTCACCCAATCTGTGCTCCTTCAAGCGGGCTCTTAAAACTCACCTGTTCCTTAAGGCCTACCAACCATCCACTTAACCTCTCACCTCTTCTGGTTCTCCCCTGCCCCCTTTCTCTCTCCCCGTTGCTTCACTGGCTCCCTTATGTACCTGATTCTGTTTACCCTCCCTTAGGATGTAAGCTCGTATGAGCAGGGCCCATCTTCCCTCCTGTCTCCATACCTGTTCTTCCACTCCGTCTCTACTGTATCTGCCTGCCTGGAGTTTCTGAAGTACTGGTACTTTGTGTTTATTGTTCTGTACTGTCTTACCCTGTATAGTCTACTGTTTGTACTATGTACGGTGCTGCGGAAACCTTGTGGCGCCTTACAAATAAACGATAATAATAATAATAATAAATTAAACATAAAGGGGCACAAGATTTATTTTATGATTAAAGTCTTTACCCTCTCGTATTTAATAATACAAGACTGTGACTCCTTTTGTTAAATCATACATGCATGTGCCCCTTTCTATTTTTTTTTTTTATTGTGCCCCATATATGAAATAATAATTTATTGTGCCACCTTATATTAAATAAAATATAATTATTTTGTCTACATTATTATTTTGCATATTGTGATCCCCCTAATTTCTCTGTAGTGCATTGGTAATAATATATACTTACGTACAATCTTCTGTTCTTGATCTGATGTAATCATCATCATCATCATCATCATTTATTTATATAGCGCAACTAATTCCGCAGCGCTGTACAGAGAACTCATTCACACCAGTCCCTGCCCCATTGGAGCTTACAGTCTAAATTCCCTAACATACAAACAAACACAGACAGACAGGGAGAGACTAAGGTCAATTTTTTTTTTTTTTTATAGCAGCCAATTAACCTACCAGTAATCCATAGGGAGGGGGAATAAAACCACCACAGAGATAAGGGAGACTGCTCCCGGGGAACTCCCAATACAAAACAAGTTAATGTTCGGTAAGCGCGTCTATTTAATAGACCGCCGTCCAGTCAGAAGTGGTCTTTCATATTTCTCATGCTTCACAACCATCTATGTTTTCTGGCATGATTTTTGCCATTTTCTTCAGCGAGTTTACAAATCACGCTTTCAGAAATGTAGAACTTTATATTCATTTCATTAAAAAACAGGATGGTGACTTTTAATGTGGCATTTTGTAAAACAGAACTCTTGCAGCGGTTTTGGCTTTAATAAATTTGTAGGATTTAAAACCACCACAAGAAAACAGAAAGTGGTGGTTTCTACAAACTGCACTTTAGCTAATGTCCTCTCAGGTGTCTTTGATGCATATTGTCGTCCCTCTTGTGCACTTTGCAGGTTTTGTCGTGTACTTTCATGATTTTTCCTGCACTTGTTGCATCTTCCATTGATCTGTTGCATTTGCTGTGTTTGAATCTGTCTTTCAGGCTGTCACGTTTCTGTTTGAATTTCTGTTTGGAGCTGTTGCATTTGGTGTTTGATTTAAAGTTGTCTTTCCAAACTTGTTTCTTTATTAGACACTGTATTTACTTTTTCTTTCTTTGTCAAATTTCCTTTCATTGCTATTTTACTTTTTCCACTGCATTTGCTCAGGTGGCATTCACCACATTACTCCTTTTGAGAAGTTATTTTATTATACAGCTATGGGAGCCTGGGATTTGTCTCCCAGTATGGGCTCAGGTTTGCCTGGGGAGTTTCCTGACCCAGAACAGCCCAATCTTGGGCTTGGACCAGATGTCAGGTAAGCACAACCAGCAAACAGAATTTTACAGTGGATAGGCCATTTAGCAGAGGTGCAAAGTTCCAGCAATACAATATTCGAGTTCAAATTTACTTTTTTTTTTCTTCTTCCCAAAACCTCTAAGATCCAAAGCAATATACATTGCCTAGGTGGGATTCCAGACACCTACAATCACCATTAAAATTGCTTCTGATACAGAGAGATAGGGAGAGAAGTATTTAGTGATGTTGGATTGGTGGTATGGATCAGATAGAAATTAAAAGCAGAGGATTTTTAGGATCCGGACCTTAGCTTATGTACCCACACATTTATAGAGCCACCAGCCCGGAATTGCCCTGCACAAGGTTCACCAAAAGGTGAACCCAGAGGTAACAGTCCTCAACACAATGATTGTTGATCACCATATAGTTAGCATTATCAGCATTCATGTTATTGACTTTAAATTCTGGATGGACCAAAAATGCAACCTGCTGCATTCAGGGTCCAAATTAGTAGTGACACTGGAGTCCCCATAGTATTAAATAGATGGATGTATTTACCACAGGCAATACAACATGGACTAGTTATGTATCTTTACAGAGTGTTGTGGTACTGTATTATTACCCTCATTCCCATTATTAATCATCATCATTTATTTATATAGCGCCACTAATTCTGCAGCGCTGAACTCATTCACATCAGTCACTGCCCCATTGGAGCTTACAGTCTAAATTCCCTACTATAGACACACACTCACACACAGACAGACAGAGACTAGGGTCAATTTTGATAGCAGCCAATTAACCTACCAGTATGTTTTTGGAGTCTGGGAGGAAACCGGAGCACCTGGAGGAAACCCACACAAACACAGGGAGAACATACAAACTCCTCACAGATAAGGCCATGGCCGGGAATCGAACTCATGATCCCATTGCTGTGAGGCAGAAGTGCTAACCACTAAGACACTGTGCTGCCCTGTCACAGACAGTAACAAAGCAATTCTTGCCATTCTATCCTGCCAGATTGTTTCTTGTAGAGATGCTGGAATAGTTCAATCTGGTTTGAAATTCGACCGAATTTAGCTGGCTTAACAGCCTCAAACTTGTTTGCAGTAGAAGTGACCGGTTTGATCTGGTTCTTCTGCTGCAGACTCTTTACCCTTGAATGGCTAACCTCAAACTTGCAGTCACAGTTCAAAGTCAGGGTTGCGGTTCTTGTTTGTGGTTCTTAAAGACGTTAAAATAAACTATAAAATGGTGCCTGCTCTGTCCTCCAGACAAATATATACAATTTTTTTTAGATAAATAATAATAATAAAAAAATATATTCCTAGTGAAATCAATGCTACTCCAACTCAATTGGTTTGATCAGGAAGGGTTAAAAACCATAATTAATCATCAATAGCCATTACGCGGTTATTGCTAGATTCGCTGTGCAGTGACATTTTAAATTATTTTCATATTATTACTAGAGCTCCAAGCTTGACAAAATATTGGGAAATACAGACTACCTACAGGATATATCTGCAAAGTATTACTATGTACAAATCACATGATGGCTGAGAAATTTGGCACCATGTGAAAAAATAATCAAAGAAAACACAGAAAAATAAACACAGATTTGCTGCTAAAACGCTCATTCTAGAAAACCTTACAGGAAACTTTTCTGTAAGCAGGGTGTGTACAAAACACTAAAGGATACTTTAATATTTTGAAAACAATTTTCCCTTTGCTCTCTGACCCCGAATATGTGTTTTTGTTCTTATTACGGAGCTGAACATGTCAAACGTTCCTCTCTCATAACATCACACCCCTACCGGCAGGGCAGCCTCTCCCTTGTTATGTCTCACATCTTTGTGCAGTCCAACAGACGGCATTGTCCCGCAGAAACTTATTTGAATGTAAACTGAGTTCCGAAGCAGCTTTTTCTCATTTTCAAACTATTTCATATCAGACCTTGGCCTTTCTTTTGTTTTCTTTGAATTTGGTTGAGAAAATGGTCTACATTTCTAAGGATATATCTGCCTAGGAATCTTGGCAGGCAGAGAGACATATATCTAAACACACAGCAAATCTGAAACAGGAGGCGCCTATTAGCAAGGAATAAACAAGATTTTCTGCTAGCCTTGGAACAGGAGCAAGCTGGAAATAGATGATCTTGACTGATGATTGTGGGTCGATGCTTCTTAACTGCTTCTTACCTGCTTTGGAGCTTACGCTTGTACACCCTTATTCAGAAAAGGACTCATTCAGGAAGTAACATTGAACAGAATATGCAGAACTGATCTGCTTCCACATCAGTTGTATCTATTGTATTCATTATTACTCTGCCTTAGCTACATGCAGATATTTCAATAAATCAGTTTCAGCATTTAAATATGTAGAGATCCAAACAGGAATCAAAGACAGAAGGGTGCTATTTTTCAGTTGGAAATATGAAAGTATATAGGCAATGTTGTGTTTTAGTGCTATTTTATCATTGATACTACAGAACAGTACAGATGTTTGAAAATAATTTTTTCAATATTCTACCTCAATGGTTTTTTCCTCTGTTACCACCACTAGTTGGCAAGTGCATTGAGGTCCCATACCACAACCAGACCTCTGCTACAAAGCTTCCACAATGATGAATGAACACAGACATATCTGATTCACTGGTACACATGCCAGTGCGTTAAATGTCATACCGAAACTGGGAAATATCCATTGTGATAGTGATTTGCTTAATCGAAATACATGCTGCTATGCACCAGTTTTCTGGCTACAATTCAGAGTAGCAGAATACTCTATCAAACGTCTTTGGAGATGTGTTAGGAGGCATTAATTGAAAGTTTAGAACAAGTAATAGCACGTGGGCTGATCCTGTCACTGGGACTGAACACCAAAGGTCAGGTTGTGTTTCCAATTTGGTATTAGGTGTTGGTGGCCAGCATAATTCCAGTCACTAGCAAGGTTTATTTTTGATGTGGTTTAGGCAGAATGGTTAAGCTATTATATGTAGATTAGAGAAACAACTAAGATCAAGTAGTTATAGTAAAAATGATGTCTCTCACCCACTAAAACACATTTAAAATTGGGATCTACAATGCTAGACATTCTCTATCTTTGGGGTCTCACCTCTTATTAATGTCCCTCAGATTTCTGTTTTATTGCTGTCTGTTATAGAATTACTAATATCTAAATAACAAACCTGAAATCTCATAATGTGCTTAAACCTTATGTGCACTTTCATTTGTGATGTATACAGGATCAAAAGGCTTTATACCACAAGTGTACGGGATTGTGCCAAAACAAAACCACGTCTCCTTCTCTCTTTATTCTTTATCCCCACCCTCCTGAGACCAAAGCTTTTGTTCTTTCTTGTTTTGTCTTTTTACATATTAAAAAACCTTGGCTTCCAAATAACAGTCTCAAGTTTAATACCTGCTCTCCAGATCATAATTAGCAACACAGCTTTGTTCCATGAGTATTTGTCTACAGCAGTATTTTCACTACCTGTATGACCGTTTCATTAGGTCCCCTTGATAGGCCATGTTTTCAGGATCCCTGTCTGTGGCCGATGAAAGTGGCTGCACATTAATGCTGTTGAACTTTTCTATTTTATTTTTTTTAACACATTACCTGTAAAAAAAAAATTCACACAAGTTATAAAGATTTGATATAATTCATTAAAGACTTAATAAAGTAACATCTTAAAATGTACATATGAATAAGAAGAACAATCCTAAATGGAGCGATTATACGTACATATATATGTTATCTTATTATATATACAGTGTGTATATATATATATATATATATATATATATATATATATATATATATATATATATAGATATAGATATGTTAACTTATTAATAAGTTAATTTATGTGACTATAAATAAGGTAATGGGGGAGGTAAAAAGGAATAGGGGGGGGAGGATTAGGTCCTAATCTGGGACTCCCGTTAGACTGATATTTTGATATTCTTAAACTAAATAGCTCAGATGTACTAAAGCAGAGTCATCTCTAACAACTACCTGATAACATTAACTTCAAATCTTCAGGCATTATAATATTTCTAAATGTCTTAGTTTTGTGCAGCCATGAAATTTATAAATGTCATTTAAAGATTGAGGCTGCACCTTGTGAGCCAAATCTTGTAGTAAATAACTGTTTTCCTTGGGTCATGGCCAACTGATTATTACATACAGAAATAAAGCCCAAACAGTAATGTCACAAGGTGGGTGGGACCTTGATAAGGATTAGAAAGGGCTTCAGCTCACTTCGAGCAGACCCTATGTAAGCTGTGCACACTTGGGGGCTGATATCGAGTTAGGGGCAAATTTTGCCTGGCTGCAGATATTAAGCTGAACAATCCATGTGTACAGCAAAGGGTGTGAATGCAAACATTTATCTACATTTAGGTCAATTTCTGCATGCTCTTGCCAGCTCTATATTTACATTGCATCTTAGAGTTGGGCAAGGCCACATCACCCTTTACAACTCTACATCCGATTGTACATTTTACATTTGCCCCCTAGCAGCACAAAATGGGTTTTTCCTAACTCTAAATTGACCACTGGATGTTTTTGTGCAGTTCCCTTAGTAAAGTGAGACTGAAAAAAACATTAATCAATAAAGTTTGAACTTCAATTGAAAAATAGATAATGAAATGTTAGGGTAATGTATTAATTGTGCAGACGCATTGATGAACAGTTTTAAAAATATTTTGCCAAATAGTTACCTGATTCTGCATGTGCCGTACAATTATGCTTCCCGGTGCAATATTACTTTTAAGTGTTCAAATTCCCAATATCCGTTTTGTTCCGGTTAGAATTCCAAGTCCCTCCATAGCCACCATGCTCCCCACCTTCATAATAAATATTCATCAAAATGGGAACTTACAAAGTAAAAGACTGTCGGAACTTCACACCTCTGTGAAATGGCCTGTTCCACTGTGAAATTCAACTTACCTGAAATTCCTCTGCACTTTTACTCATCTCTGTGTAGAAGTACCTGTTTTTAATGTCAGGAAGTGTATATAGTTTGCTTTTGCCTGTTTTCCATTTGACAACAGATGGTTATTTCAAAATACTAATTAATAATGAAATAATCAAGTAAAAAAAATACTTAGCCTAAGAAACTGAACATTCCTTGTAAAACTGACACATGACAAAAATGTGAAAGGACTAATATGAAAGTTCACCTGCTTGCTTGCCTTTGATTATAATATTAAGCAACTAATTTAAAATGTAAATACTCGGGATTGAAATTTACTTTATTACATTGGTAATAAGCTTTAGAGCAATGAGCTGTAGAGAAAAATGTCTTAATATTATTTCATTTAAATGATTTACATGATATATCACTCCTGCTGCTAGGCAAACATATGGGGCCTGATTTATTAACAAACGCAAAACAAACTTAATGTGTGTTTTTTTAAAAAAACACATAAATCAGGTAGATATGTCTGCTGATGAATACTGGTCTAGTTCTGCTCTGTTCTAACAGACAATACACTGCAGGAAACGTTCAATACATATGTGGAATATCAAGTCACAAATGAATGCACATAAAAAAATATAATATTCAATTAATGTCACTTGTTAATAATGTAGTCGTTAATGATAAAACATTAAAACATATTCCCCCCCCTAAAATACTTTTATTAGGATGTTCTTAATATCTACTTTACATAAAACAATTTATATAATAAGTTTCTCCTGCATGCATGCATACACAGCCATCAATCACTAGTAATCGGCACTTAGACTAGACCTGTACCTGGTGCAAGTGATGACTGAAAATCACGTACCTTTGAGATGTCCAAAGCTTGAATCAGACGCTGCTGCGTCTGCTTGGCACGTCCATACTGTACATTAACTTTGTGCAAGCGCCCATTCCCCTCCCAGTTCCACCCCTCTAATCATAGAATGTAGTAAGGGTCCTTTTCGTTCGAATTGAATTGGGCGTTTCTGCATCCTGTGGTGTATGGTCCCGTTCTGGGCATGAGCAAAGTAAAAATACGCAACGTATCCTCATTTACGCTCATTAATGAATCAAGCCCATGGACTGAAAATCTTTCATTGTATATCTATGGGATCGGATTGCATTATTAAATTATTGTATACAACAAACTAAAAGGTTTACTTGTCCAACCTATCTCTGTATTACTCTACTGGTGTAGGAGTAGGTACAAGCATGCAAAATAACCCTTCTGAATCCCTGCCTGCACCCTTACTCTGTCCTTTTTCCTTCACCTTGCCCTTACAGCCTTGGTTTCCCTGTCATTAGTGTACATTTAAATAGCAAAGGTGGAGTTATTGAAATCTGAAACAAGTAATGAAAGTTTGCATTCTCAATAGGAGATTATTCATAAGTTACAAATCACTGATTGTACTAGGGTATTGAAGCTTTATGAACAGCTTTGCTCATCTCTTGTTAAGAGGATAATCACCCATCCCTACATTGACAAGAGGCAAGGCTAAATTGAGATAATGGGTCTCTCTCCACATTATCTAAAAAAATGGTAATTCAGTTTGACTGATTGTAAATCAATCTTGATTTGCCCAATTTTCGCAAAATAAATAACACCAATTGGAAGATCAGGCCATTCACAGTGCATGATAAAGTGTAGAAGCAAATCAGCAAGCATCAACAAATGTTTATATCCTTAAAAAAGGAGCTTACATCCCATTCTTACGGTATTGTTCTGGGGTAAAATGTCAGTGTATGTTCTCTGTGAGACTGTCTGTGACTACTATTACCTGTAGCTTAGTATATTGTGCACCAATGTGCACCAATGTGCAGTCTGTAATTGTATGTTTCAGTGCATCGTTGTCAAAATCCTGTTTCCACTGCTGTTTTGGAGGTTTTACACGTTTTACCCCTACTACTTAGCTCCTCTTGATAACACTGCTCTAGCGGCATGCAATAGATTTGTCATTTTTTTCAACATTTTACAAATTGCTCTTTTCTTCAGTCGTTGATAAACTTGTGCGAATTATTTGTAATACCCATTCTGCCATTTTTAGTTTTCTTATATTTCTGTTGGTGGCAGAGACTGTTTAGTCCAATATATACACTTTTCTTTGGCATTTGTATTTGTTGTATACTGCACAAAATTGTGACAGTAAGTGATGTCTCTGTTAACTCTGCATTCCCTTTTCAAACCCACTTTTATATTTGTTTTGTGCATTATCATAAGTGTCAAAACATAATTACATCCAAATAATTATAACATAATTTAAGACATACCAGGGCTCATTTATGATATGTAAAACTAATCCAGCCAGCACCATGGTAAACAAGGGTGATGTGACAATGCTTCAAAATGCTCTTTATTTAAAAATATAGAAGCCGGTGGTGATAATGACACAGGAACATACGTCCTGAACTTTTTGGACACTTTACAATCAATCATTGAAGAGTGAGAGCTAAAAATTGTCTCTCACGTAGTCACTCAAGCCACATATCTGTTAAATGCATTATAGCACTTCTTCCGGTTGTAGGCCGGAAGTTCGGGCAGATGCGCCCGAACATCACATATCTGTTGCTAGGCAACTGAGACACCAGCAGCCCTTCCTGTCGGCAGTCAGCTGCTCTGACCGCCGATCCCAAATCCACCAATGGCAGCTCACTGTTATCTATTTAAACCTGGTTCTGGCGCCATTAGTGTGCCAGAGTATCTAGGTCTCTAGTCTCACCTTGTATGTCTCCTAGCTATATACCTGACTTCCTGGTTCTGCCTGACTACTCTTTTGGATTTTCCTCTGGACATATACTGATCTCCTGGTATTGACCTCTGGTGTTCTGACACCGCTCCTGCCTACTCCTTCAGTACCTGTATTGCCCGCACGGTTTGACTTTGGACTTCATGACTTCTGGTTCACCTACACTTCGCTGGTAGCTATCTGCACGTCTCTGCAGTGAACCCCAAACTGCCTTGCGGAGGTACCTGGCAAAGACCAGAGGCGTGTTTAGACTCCGCTCCTCCTAGCTTAGCAGGTCCAATACCAGCAGGTAAGACCTTCAGAGCAAATCTGTTCATGACAATGTCCTGCCATATTTTCTTTTTCTCTCTGTCTATCAGTGATGGTGGGTGTGTTAGTTCTGCTATGTTTGGAAATTTTTCAATATGATTATTGCAAACATTAAGTGACGGATGACTGAAAACTTACAGTTTGCATAATTGTCATTCAAAAAATGAATGAATTAATGAATTAAGGATCTGCATCTGTACCATTGCTCTTGTCATTATCAGCAACGATTAAAACACTAAGGGCCTGATTCATTAAGGAACGTAAATGCCGATACTTGCTGTATTTTGCGTAAAAAAATTGCTCTGCGCATGCCCAGAAATTAACCATATGCCAGAGAATGCAGCAAAGTCTAATTCATCTTTGAGCGTAAAGGACCCTTACTACAGCTTACAATTTCTAGGGCAGAACAGGGAGTGGACCCAGAATATGCATATAGTCAATGTACAGTTAGGGCTAAGCTTGAGCGCGCTCAGCAGCGATCGAAACAAGCTTTGGGCATCTCAAAGGTACGTGTTTTTCTGTCATATGACTTGCACCAGCTACAGGTCTGGTGGTCTGGTGTAAGTTGCGAGTGATAGTGATGACGGTCGCGTATGCAGCTAGAACATGTGTTTGCAATCTGGAGCAACTGTAAAAATGCATTTTATGTATAAAAGACATTGATAACAACATCCTAATAAATATATTTTATTAAAAAAAATATATAATTTTTTAATGTTTTGTCATTAGTGACTATAATATTAAAAGGTGACATTAATTAAATATTTTTTTCTGTGTGTTCTTTTGTGACTTTATATTCCACTTATGTATTGGACGTATCCTGTAGTGTATTGTCTGTTAGAGCAGAGCGGACCTAGACCCATTTTCAACAACAGACATATCTTAACATCCATTTCTTATTGAATGTGGTATTGCTGATTTATTGTGCGTTTTAAAACAAAACATAATACTTTCTTTTTGCGTGCCTTAATGAATCAGGCCCTAAATATACAATAGACATATACACTTTTATTGTTAATAAAATAGATGTACCATTATCTGTTTTGTC
The DNA here is from genome assembly GCF_038048845.1 of Mixophyes fleayi. NCBI lineage: Eukaryota > Metazoa > Chordata > Amphibia > Anura > Limnodynastidae > Mixophyes > Mixophyes fleayi. Next base: position 216,636,935 of record NC_134403.1, on the reverse strand, counting down.
AGATCAGGGGGTAAATGTATTAATGTCCAGATTCTTCAACTCCGGCGTGTTCAGCGTCTTCGGCGATTAAATTTAAAACGGTGCTGCATTGTAAAGGGAAGTTTCCCTTTACAAGGCAGCGCCGCTTTAAATTTAATCGCCGAAGACGCTGAACACGCCGGAGTTGAAGAATCCGGACATTAATACATTTACCCCCAAGTGTTTTTCAATCACAGGAGACTGTAATGCCTTTCCAAATGTTGGATCTGGGCCCACATTCCAAGCTATCTTTCCATGATGACCTTGATCGGCTCATACACTAGGTGCTTGCTATTGCCATCTTATCCATGTCATGATTAACAAATTAAACAAAAAAGATGATTTTGTCTTGCAATCATGGCTGCCTTTTAGATGATATACTGCTTGCATTTCTTACAGTAGAAGCTCTTTAGGTGATTGTTTGTAACCCGGATGATGAAGAATTTAAAGCCATGGCACTATCTGGTATTGTTTCACCTTCAGTATGATAAATACTTTACTTTACTTCTGCTCATGCCCAGAACGGGACCATACGTCACAGGACGCAGATTATATTTACTGGGGGTCTTAAATACTTCTCAGAAAGAGTATGTGGGACAGTTACATATTTTAAAGATTATGAAAGGACTCCTGAATGGGAGCTTCAGATTCCGCAGTGACAGACAGTTGGCATACAGATACAGGAATACAACATAACAAATATATGAATACACATAAATATAATTAAGCATAATAGCAGAAGTGTGGTAAAAATGCAAAGTATGAGTAATGCTCAAGCAGAGACGGTAAGCACAAAAACAAGTACAAATTTTGTGTATATCATTAAACAATCAGCATAGTGGTCACACAAAGAATTCAGTGTAGGATATCACATGCGCAAACAAGGTAGACAGACATGTGTCATAGAGAGGACCCTGCCCGCGAGAGCTTACATTCCAAATGATTGCCATCCATTACATGTTTTAAATAATGAGTTTATTGAGGGTGCATCAGCTGCACTTTTCTTTATTTCATTACTTCATGACATTCATGTACTGTTCTTTACTTCATTACTAGAATTGCTGTAAAGTGCTGTACAATGTATTTAGCAGTGTGGGGTTGTCCGAGTACAGTTTCCTCTTTTTGCATGTACCAGATTTTGAAAGTAAAGTTTCACCTTCATTTGACCACCTTTGTGCTTGGTACAAGAGTAATTGTTCTTCCTCATCATACTTCTGAGACTGACTATCTCATGGCAGAATAACTGTCTTGTGATTGTCATCCTCCAACTATTTTGATTAGTCACTGGCAGGTAGTTATTATTTCAGATGTACTTTGCTTTAACCACTTCCTGGACCTGATATATTGTCCTCAAAGTCCACAAAGAAGTATCTACATAACAAAATCTCTGTGTCACAATTTGATAAGGGAGATGATTTCCTTAGCTTCTGAACTGCCAACATAGACTAACCAGTCCACAATTTCATATCTGCAAAACAACCATTTTGGTATAAGGGAAGTAGTTAAAGGCTAATTTTCCTTTTTTCATTCAAGTATAAAGTTACAAACACTCAACATAGGAGTAAACTGGTTATTGTGGCTTCACAATTAAAAAGTGTCTAAATTTTGAGGTGGTGGACAGACTGACTAGGGATTAGTAAAAATGTGTTTTGTTCCAGCCAATATGTTTTGTATAACTGTATTGGTTAATATCACAGTTATTGCGACAGTAATTAATAAAAATTATAAAGGTAACATAACAGACACCAATTACCTACACAATGTATACAGTAAACAAAACCAAGTACCAACTACCAATGCACGTATGTATATTGGATGAACAGAAGTCTCTTCTGCTAATAAAATGACAGAATTAATCATATAAATAATTAATTAAAGTTTTATCAAGAATGAATAGGTTAGATAGTGGCAAAAGGGCTAAGTAATTAGGGTGCAAAATCCAAAATGTGTGAAAAACAATGAGCAGGTAAATCTGGACAGTACTGTTTGCAGAAATAAGTAGCAAATGCAAATTGCACATCACAGATTTGAGTCATTAAATTGGAGCAAATAGCTGATTCCAATATCAAGTACATTCGGTGAAATTTAGATTCACACATTTTAAATTTCTGAATTCAGGTGAATTAGCACACATCTCCAATTACCCATACAAACTCACTATTACCACACTATGCCAATTTGCAAGCAAAAGAAAGCAACTACCTTACTGAACCAACATTCCCCAAATAGCACTCTCGACACTGTAAATATGAGATTACAATTGAATAAACTAGAATACGTAAACCAGTTAGTGTATGTTATGTCATAGGAGTACAGAAAATATACCTGAATGACTCACATATTTTATTTAATACTGTTTTGCTAATATAAGTAAAATATCAAATATTTATGATTTTTTTAGCTGTTTTTATTATTTTCTTAATTTTTGTTATGTGATTGCATACACATCAATTATTGTATATGTAGCTATTCTATATAATCCTTACTTGTTACTATAAAATGTTGCCAGTGCTTACATTTTAGCTGATCACCAGCTCATGGGATTACTTTTTATTGTTACTAAAAAGTGTTAAGATAAAAAACAGAAGTGGTAATAAAAAAACTATATAGAAGTACATTAAAATGCTAGTCCATGTAAGCCATGGCCAGTCAGTAAAATAATGTGCCTCATATTTTTAAATATTTTAATGACTTTTAGAGTGAGATTGAGCAATTGGGGGAGGGGTGTGCCTGTTTTAGTAGCTTTTTGCAGAGCCTCATTAAAGCCAATCAATGACGTCTTCAAACACACTCAGAGACTGGGCATCGGCCTATAGCTCTAAAGGCTTTTGCATCAGCCAGGTGCAATTTATAAGCGGCTGCTATGGGGCCCAGCAATACTGGCCCATCCATCTTCTGAGCAGGCCCAAGGGGTGGCGTAAGGGAAGCTAAGCTCTCCGTTCCAGAACTGTGCAAATGTGACACACAAAATGAAACCAATTTACCTGTCCACTTGACATCAATGAGGTTCATGTATTTAAGGAGAAAAAACTAAATGTTGTTCCAAAAGGGACTAGGTGGCAGGAGTGCAGTTTATACTTTTTCCACCATGCACATTCCTGTCTGGAATCCCACAAATGCCTAGGCAATATGTTTACATGTCCGCTCTTCCTACAAGCAGAAACTAGGTGTAAGATAGTCAAGTAGGCACAAAATTAAATCATTATATTAGTTGCAAAATTGTGCTTTTCAAATGTTGGTCCTGAGTCATCAAGGAACGTAAATGCCGATATGTGCCATATATCACATGAAATCGCCCTGCACATGCCGAGAACCGGATTATACATCAGTGATGCAAAAACATCCAATTCATCTTCAAAAGCAAATGACTCTTATGACAGGCTACAACTTCATGGGCAGAATGGGGTGGGGGGTGTATGCACGTAATCAATGTACAATAAGGCTGTGCCAAGCTTGTCGCAGTATCCGATACAAACTCTGGGCATTTCTAAGGTACGAGTTTTTTAGTTGCATCACTTGCACAAGCTGGAGGTCGGATGTAGGTACCAAATGATAGTGATGACGGTCATGTATGTATGCAGCTAGAACATGTATTAGCAATCAGGAGCAACTGTAAAAATGCATTTTATGTACAGTAGACATTGATAACTTCATGATAAAAGTATTTGAAAAAAATGGGTAAAAAAAAACATTTAATTTTTTTTTTTTATCATTAATGACTATACAGGTGACGATGACTGATTTTTTTTCTGTTCTTTATGTTGGAACTTTATACTCTACATATATATTGGACATATCCTAGTGTATTGTATTGTGTGTCAAAGCACAGTGCACCTAGACCCATATTCAACAAGAGACGTTTCTTCATATCCACTTGTAGTTAAATACCGATGTACATATGCCTGTGTGCTTTAAAAAAGCACAATATATGTTTTGTGTGCCTTAATTAACCAGGCTCTTTGTGTTTAGTCATTGACTCATACTGTATATTATTTTGTGCTCATGTCAAGGCTTATCACTATAGCATTGACTGGGATATTTCCCACTAATAGTACTGCCCAGCAACTGTCAACTGCACTTAATTAAACCTTAATGAATTGTTGGCATCAGCGATTAACCTCACTGTATTCTACTTCAGCTGTTGTTGTTGTTATAGAATATTGCCAGCAGGGCAATATAAAAAAAAGCACAATTGATTTTGCATTTTACTTAGCCTTAATCCTAGCACTACAATTGCTGCATACCAGGAAAAGGCAGTCATGTATGTTCAATGCCCCTTTAAGAACCAAAATACAAAGATGGGCTATATAATTTAACCCTGTTATACCCCGATGTTCCAGAGAACGGATTACTTGGCCTAAAGTTTAAAAGAACAGTAGAGCGGAGGGAATATTTTGGCTGCTCACCTTCCCTCTATGTAATCTCTAAATCATTGCTATCCACAGAGAGAGACAAAAGCATTGAAAACGTTTCTACATTTTCTGAAGTGATGCAGGATCTGTTCCACAGTAAACAATGGAAAATATGTGGAGAACTTAGAGAGAGAGTGTAAATATGTATGTGGAAATCCCGTCAGAGCCAACCAACAGGTGAAATATATTTCGCTATAGAGGAGTGTCTCTAATGGTCTCCTACCATATTGGTGATAGCTGGAATAATGGAAAGCATTATGGAACAGATAATTACAAAAATGCTGTATTATAAGCAACACACTGGAACTGGCATATCTGTTTCCACAGATATTCTATATTCTATTATATGTATTATAACATAGGTGTTATGTCGCCATTGGAGAATATAATTTACTGGTCTAGTAAATTTCAAAATTATGCTTATTCCATACAGAATGGTTCATTTCAAAGTGCAGTCGCCCAATGCTTCTTTATGTGAGTGGACCTATATGCCTGCCTAACGAATGTCAAGGTGTCCCCTCATTTCACCATCCCTGGAAGCTCCCCACAGAACACAATCTGCTCCTACAGTTGTAGTTTTGTGGATAAACTGGAAAATATGTATGTTAGAAACGGTAAAAACATCACCTCATAGTCAAACCTCATTCCGTTTTACAACCTCCTCCTTCATTAACTGAAATATGTACGTGTTATTGACTAATTCATGTCTTAAATTAATCTTCAGATTGACTGTATATCAGGATTATCTTCATTATATCTGTCAATTTTATGTGATGAACACTTTTATTACATTCATTAGTGCTTGCTTTCCCTTAAAAGTACAACTGAAAAATGCAAAACCTTTTTAAAAGTAAGATGAGAACCGATTTACGGAGCTTAAGAATTGCTGGAAAAATCAAGTCCTGGAAAGCAGTGACCTCTACCCCTGAAAATACACCCATTCCACCCCTTTAACTCATTTAAATAATCTCGTCCTACACAACAAAATCTAATTTTTGCATGTTGCAGCAAAAGTAGGCACACTCATGAATTTAATCCACACTAAGCAAGGAATAACTCTGATCCATTCATCTCCTCCAATTGGCTGGCTCAAATTTTCTCACCCCCACAGTAACTGCCATCTTGGCTCACAAATCCATGCACTTCCATTAAACTGCACAAAAGTAAGTGTGTGACATCACAAGAGGTAATTTGCGCTTTGATTGTGCGAGACATAAATGGTCAATGGAGATAAAGGCATATATACTGTTACTTGCTAGTACACTAACTAATTTTGTTTCCATTATTTTAGAGAATATTTGATCATTCACATCAGTCCCTGTTCATTAAAATTAGATTAAACGTCCCACTACACAAACATACACACACTAGGGTCCATTTTAGTCAGCAGCCAATTAACCTACCAGTATGTTTTTTTTTCGACTGTAGGAGAAAACTCATGCAAACACAGGGAGAATATACAAATGCTGCATAGATAGATCCATGGTTGCAATTGATCTCATGACCCCAGTACTGTGATGCAGCAATGCTAACCACTGTGCTACTGTGACACACACATCTTAAAAATCTGAAACTGATATTTACATACTGGATATGATATATATATATATATATATATATATATATATATATATATATATATATATATATATATATACTTGTATATATACACACGAGTATATATACACACACACACACACACACATATGTGTGTGTGTGTGTGTGTGTGTGTGTGCATATATATTCGTGAGCCATAAATAATATATCTCCACTATGGCACAGGTAACTCATGAAGTAGGTCAGTGAGCCACGTAGCAGTCTTTTATCTTCCTTGTGCAATACCTATACACTTATATGTATGAAAAAATGCAACTATGTAGTGCATCACCAGATGTTCACACTGCTTATAGTGATTGTATTTTGTAAAGGAGAAATGATATTGCAGGATAAAAAAAAACAACTTAATATGTAATAATGTTACAAACCTAAACAACAGTTATGCAAGTTAAAAAAATCTGCCAACCACTTCTAAAATTGGGCTTGACAGCTGGTGGGGAATAAAATACAAAAAAAACTGTAATAGCAACTGTTCATAATTCATAATAATAGCAACTGTATTCAGCATATAAATTCATAATGGTCATTGAGTGTGATCACTACCAGGAGAAAATGTAAGCATTGTCATTGAACATACACCTATTTTTGTGCTAGTTGCATAAAAATAACTTTGGGAAGAGTAACGGAATGTTTCTTGGCATACTTTCTTATTTTATCTTACACCCATAAAATAATGATCTATTTAAATGGACTCAAAAAGGTCCTTAGCAAAGAGTATACAATTTGCTGAAGTAGAGTAAGATAGTAAATATTAAAATATTTTTTTCCCATGAAAAAGGAAAAATTGGTGTGGTCAAAGAGGGGTTTGTTAATTAAAGCAGGAAGCAATAGGTTTAAACTAATTACATTTAGTAAGTGACACACAACGTTATATAGTTACTCATAAAGAAGCTGGAGTTGGAGGGGAAATAAATAATATATGTAACAGTGGAAGCACCTGTGCCAAAGAAATGAAAAGAAGTGCTGGCAGGGAGTGGATTGCTGCCAAGATGTAATGGCAGGGAGTGGATTGCTGCCAAGGAGTACTAGCAGGGAGTTGATTGCTGCCAAGGGGTACTGGCAGGGAGTGGATTGCTGCCAAGAGGTACTGGCAGGGAGTGGATTGCTGCCAAGATGAAATGGCAGGGAGTGGATTGCTGCCAAGTGGTACAGGCAGGGAGTGGATTGCTGGCAAGAGATACTGGCAGGGAGTGGATTGCTGCCAATGGGGTACTGGAAAGAAGTAGATTGCTGCCAAGTGGCATTGGCAGGGAGTGGATTGCTGCCAACAGGCACTGGCAGGGACTGGCTTGCTGCCAAGGGGTACTGGCAGGAAGTGGATTGCTGCCAAGAGGCACTGGCAGGGAGTGAATTGCTGCCAAGAGGCACTGGCAGGGAGTGGATTGCTGCCAAGAGGCACTGGCAGGGAGTGGATTGCTGCCAACAGGCATTGGCAGGAGTGGACTGCTGCCAAGGGGTACTGGCAGGGAAAGGATTGCTGCCAAGTAGTACAGGCAGGGAGTGGATTGATGCCAAGAGACACTGGCAGGGAGTGGATTGCTGCCAAGAGGCACTGTCAGTGAGTGGTTTGCTGCCAAGAGGCACTGTCAGTGAGTGGATTGCTGCCAAGGAGTACTGGCATGGAGTGGATTGCTACCAGAGTTAAAGCACCATGGTTGAAGGCCAAAGTAATAAATGTACTAGAAGTAGAGAGGTACAGAATGATTTAAGATATATATGGACCTAATTTTAATCCATAGGTGAATACATTGCATAATAGTTGATTGCAGTATAATGTTTCTAACAAAAGGTTGTAGTACAGTGGCAGATTAATCACACTGGAGGAATTTACGAATGATTTAAGTGAAAAAATAAATGATATAACACAGCATTTAGTAAATGGTAAATGATTTACAAATGACTTGAAATATGGAAGGTTGGATTTTAGCAATATAGGAAAAAAACAATAATCTTTAGCCAAATAGTGCATGTAACTGAGTTAAACAAAGGAGATACTTATAGGCAACCAGGGCAGTACAGCATTATTTACATGAGACTGACCATACTGTGATATTATTAGCTTAACTAACACATAACCCCTATCTGATTGGAAGCTATTTATTTCAGTATGCTTGGTGCCCCCTTTTACCAAGGCATTTCCATTTTTTTCCCCTACCTGTATATTTGTATGGGTGATAGACAATGACATACCATATTGCCATACAAGAAAGATAAACTTAGTACATTGGGATATAGATTCCAGAGGAAAGTCTGGTGTTGGTAATGTGAGTTATGGAAGAGTTCAAAGTTAAAGCGTAGATTTTCAGATGTAAGAGTAGGTATCAACCCTTGAACTTTCTTTATCTTTGATCTGGATTCCACTTAATTCCTCATGGTTTCCCTGACATTTCATTCAGCATGAATCGCTATTGTCACTTTAATGAATAATATATAATAAAAGCCCTCCTGCCAGGGATCAGAAGAGTCCATAGATGTATGCAGTCATCTAGGCTGACAGAACAAGCTAGAACACTGGTGTTTCCCTGTTGTATACACGATGTTAGTTTGGTAGTAGAAATTAATGGTCCAGACTGTTTCTAGACTGCAATCATGCTTTAGTTGTTGGGTAAGGCTAGGATCAAGAAATACTACATCAGGGGAGTGCTAGTACAGGTAACATGTTACAAACAGGCTGCTTCTCAGTATTGTCTCTCCAAAGTTTCTCTGTCTATGACAGTTTATTGACTGGTCCAGATTAACATACTCAAACCTCTCCCTGCCCCACAAGAGGATTGGACCCAACAAAATGTTTGATAATTTAGTTCCAGACAACAGCCTTGCCTCATATATACAGATAAATCTAAGCAACTTTTTGCCAATGGGTTGCTTATATAACAATCTTCTAATACCTGACATTTCAAACTTTGTTAGGTTAGTAACTATATAGGCTCTATATCTGCTAACAGTTGGCTAGTTCAGCGATACATAGGCAGACATATCCAACTCCTGAATCCTTTCAACTGCTGCTTGTACATCTACTGACAGAAATGATCATTCAGTTCCATAAAGGTCTGCCCTAGTGCTTGAGTAGATACAGAGAACCAGCTCAGAGCCCACTGCATTTTTGTGGCTGTTCAGACCTCCGTGTGGTTTCTCTGCAGCTCTGCTTTCGCAGATGTTTTTTTCATCCTGTGGTTACCTTTCCTGGCTCCTCATTAACCCCCTCTACAATTGGGAACAGGCCAGCTCTGGATTGCCAGGCAAATAAAATGCCTACACGGCTGGCCCTGTTGGTTGTGGGACTTCTACATAGCACACAGGAAGAAGCTACTCATGCTGTCAAGTACCTAGAAGTCAGTCATCCAGCAAATGGCTTTGTATAATGTTATAAAGCAAGACTGAACATTTCCAGTATTCACTAGGGCATGAGATTAAAAATCCCAAATCTCAAGGTGAGCACGGAATAAAATGCCTGGAATAGACACTAAGCATTACACTTTAGTAATAAAGATGCTTACAAAATGAATACAGTTGGGAGAATGATTAAGAAAAATGGAAAATATATTGAGAAGGATTTCATTTAACTGCCAAAGAGACATAGAATTTGACGGCAGATAAGAACCACTTAGCCCATCTAGTCTGCCCATTGTTTTATTAACCTATGGTAACCTCAAACCCTATTTGATCCTTTATTCTTTATAAGAATATTCTTATGTCTATCCCAAGCATGTTTAATCTGCTCTACGGTATTAGCCTTTGTTCATACTCTAGAACAAAAAATGGTTTGAAAGCAGAAAATGTCATTTATAAATCGCACAATATGCAGTGGTGCAATACACTTGTGTTAAAACTAATGCACTACTTTTCCATCCCGTACGTCTTTTAAGCCCATAGCAAGGAGGATACATCATTAAAACCACTAGTTTCAGAACCAGTGCTTTGTGCGCTTGTGCAGAAGTAAAAAAGGGTTTTATACACCAAAATCGTAAATTGCATTCAACTGACCCTCATTATTAATTTAAGCCATAAAAGAGGCTAAACCAGGGGCGGATCTAGAAAACTACTGTACCCGGGGCGATTTAGGGGGAGGGGCGATTTAGGCCCCGCTCCTTTCTAACATCTTAGGCTGCCGACAACTGCACACTATGTGCAGGTCCGTCCAGCCGTGACAGGCAGGGACAGTGTGCTGCCCGGCTGCTCTGATCGTGTTTTAAACACAGTCAGAGCAGCCGGGCAGCACACTGTCTCTTCCTGTCACGGCTGGACGGACCTGCACATACTGTGCAGCCGTCGGCAGCAAGTGTCTGCTAGGGGGGGCAATCGCCCCGATCGCCCCCCCCCCCCTGGATCCGCCACTGAGCTAAACCGAGTAATATTTGAAGAAAATGAAGCTTTTTATTCAAGAGGTGGTTCTCAATTGATAGTAGGTTGGACATTGATGTGACGTTTACACTATTGCACAGTTCACAATCTTTGAACAGTCAGGGGGGTAAATGTATTAAGGAGCGATTTTTGCAAATTGCCGATATTAGGTGACTTTAACAGCTAAATTTAATTGCTCCTTAATACTTTAACCCCCGGGTCTATTATGCAGTCTGAAGTCCATTGGTTGCAGTCAGGAAACAAAGTGATTAGTCCAATGGCCAGTATGACAAGCTGCAGAGCAATAAACACAGTCTGAAAGTCAGTGCCAGTGTGTGGGCATGCTGTGTGGTCAAAACTTGAATAAGAAAATAAGGGCACTTACAATCACCACTGTACCCAGATCCTTCCCTTGGAAGGCAAGAATTTGAATAGCGGGTGGGTTTAAAATGAAAACATTCTTCAAAGTCTCCTGAGCCCTGGCACCAAAAGGGTTAAAAACAGCATTGTTTTTTTCAAAACCGTGTCCTCCAATCAGGTGATGTCACTTTCTACCTGTTGTTAATCTCAGCCTTACAATGGTGTGTGGGTAGAGGACAGAAAGGTGGGCGTGGCAAGGTGTGATAAATTAGCTGTCAGGCAAGCACACTAGTTTGGAAGAATTTTCAATGTCGCCCTGTACCAAAATATGCATATCTTATATATGTAGGTACTCTCTGATCACTAAATCCAATTTACTGCAGAAATCACACTGTCCAGCAGTGCTGGAGATGACTTTTCTACAGCTTTTCTTCTTCTTATATTTTAAACAGTATTCCTAGCATAGAGTAAGAATTCTGGGCTCCTGAATCCCCCCTGTGCTAGCCTGTGTCTATGGCTTGAAATAAATCTTCCTCCTACAGTGTGACGGAAGAATGGTATGCCACCGACGAGCAAAATAATACATCTTGCAATTTCAAACATATGATCTATTAATCAATTACATTACATGATGTTTAGCATTGAATTCAGGCATAACTCACTAAATTATAATAACATAACACTACTTTCTTCTTCTACAGGTAATATTTTAAGGGGTGCATGATGGACACATTGTGGGTGGAGAAAGTTTACTGTAATGTATATTGTCTGCTTAGCTCCTCCGGGTGGTTAAACGGTTTGTAATACCTTCTTTGACACATGACTTGGTAAGGATCACCTTTCTGTAAGGTCACCAAGGACGTGCACTCATGTTTAGCTGGACTCAAGACTTAAAGGCATTGTAGATTCCAGACTGAGCTTACTGCATGCAGAAATTTCAACTATGCAGACAGCGTGTCCCAATCACCTTTGCAAGGAATGATGTCGGCATGCGACTCCTGAAAGGCTTTACTGTGTGGCTAACCTGCCACCTATTGTATGATAATAATTCTTTCTGTGTATGCCTAAAATTGTACCTCAGAAAGGCTGTTATAACAATTTTAAATTTACAATCATATATCAAATAATTGCATTTCTAAACAAATGTATAAAAAATTAACTGACCTGTTTTAACCTAATAGCAAAAGGCCTAACACTGCCTCCTTGTAATGTATGTGGTTGCTGTGGTCAGGGTTGTAGAGATGTTGTTTCATTTCGGTGGACAGTATATTAAACCTATGTTTGACATATATGGGGAGCTTGTAGGAAAGTGAATGGGGGTAAATACAAGAGTACTGGGAGGAAGACTACAGCAGGCAAGTGTTTAGTTTTGATTTCCTACAGGAGTTTATATACTATTATTATGTCATTAGAAACAAGATTTTTTCTTATATGAAATTTGGTAATAACTTACAAAATGGCTTTTTATGGAGTTACTTAGATACCATTATTTTTTATTAAACAGTGTAATAAAATGAACAAATATTGACAACAAACTGGGGGAACAAATAATCACAACACGATCTTGAGCAAACCATTCTCAATACATATGCTATATAAATTATGGCTGAAACAGCATGAAAACCAGTAAATCAACGGGGATCAGGAAAAGAAAGAATGGGGAGCCAAAATCAGTAACACTAAAGGGATAATTGCAGGCAGGGCCGGACTGGCCATCTGGCACTTCTGGCAAATGCCAGAAGGGCCGATGGTCAGTAGGGCCGGTTCGATCAGTCAGTGCACTGGACAGTCAGTGCTCTGACACTTCCTGGTCACATGTGCCGCGCGCAGCGCTGCGCGCGGCACGTGTGATCAGTACAGGTCCTGGAAGGCAGCTGAAGAGCGGACAGGAGAGCGCTGAGAAGAAGGTAAGTAAACCGGGGTGAGGGGGGAGAGAACATTAAAGTTGCCAGACAATAACAGGGGTGGGGGGAGAACATAAAAGGTGCCAGATAATAACGGGGGGGGGGGGGAGAGGAAAGATGCCGGACAATAACAGGGGAGAGGAGAACATAAAAGGTGCCACACACTAACAGGGGGAGGAACACAAAAGGTGCCAGACAATAACGGGCAGGTGGGGGGGTGGAGAGAGAAGGTGCCACACAAAAAACGAGGAATAATATGATTTTGGGGGACTAATGTGTGGTAAAATATGATTTTGGGGCACTACTGTGTGGTAAAATATGATTTTGGGGGACTAATGTGTGGTAAAATATGATTTTGGGGTACTACTGTGGGGTAAAATATGATTTTGGGGCACTACTGTGTGGCATAATATGATTTTGGGGCACTAATGTGTGGTAAAATATGATTTTGGGGTACTACTGTGGGGTAAAATATGATTTTGGGGCACTACTGTGTGGCATAATATGATTTTGGGGCACTACTGTGTGGCATAATATCAATTGGGGACATGTACTCAGGCATGAAGGAAGGAGGAGAATGTTAATATAATGTGGGAGGTAGGCTGTTAATTTTAATGGTGAAGTTTAGGTGGGGGCTAATTATTTAATTAGTCCTATTTTATTTGTGGGGTGATGTGGGTTAATTTTATATTAGTACCTAGCAATTTAAGATCGGGTGATTGGACCTTTAATTTAATGATGGGGTGGTTTGGGGGCTATTAATTGAAAGTGGGGCTGTTTGTGAAAAAAAATGTGAATATGAATTATTTAATGGCAGTGATGGTTGCGTGAAATAGGTATATTTATTAAACGTAAATGCTATTTCATTTATTGCTGGGGTTGTTTGGAGGGAGGGAAATAGGGTTATTTATCAGCAGCAGCAGCAGCAACTATTTATATTAAATGTGAATACTAGTATTTTAATGTTGGGGCTGGAGGGAGGCCTAATTATAAAACATGGGTTGTATTGATTAAACACCAGGGCTGGTTGGAGTTTTCTAAATTGCATGTACCCATTTTTTTTCCAAATAGGGCCTCCAGCATTCCAGTATCCAGACAAGCAGCAACTGAACTAAAGTCACCAGGAGCCAGAGGTGGGGAAACTAACAAGACAGGTAGAAGAGAGCAGGACAGTCTGCCAACTGTCCTGAATCTGGTGGGGAAGTCCCGAATTTTGGTGACTGTCTCGTTTAGTGAGATTTGGGCCGACTACAAGGACAGTTGGGAGGTATGTCCCGCTTCACACTGTACTGCTTGTGAAGGCAAAGCTGCGTGCAACTAACAGTATTGCACACAGTATTGCCTGTGTATTTGTCTAACATTTGTCTAAAATGATAGCCATGTTACACAAAAGGGGCTCCCTGTCTTAAATACCCCAGGCCCCCCTAGCGTTAATCTAGCTCTGGTTAGCAAGAGGGAGCGGATAGCTGCTCCAAGTCTCTGGATAGGACACAGCCTGCAGAGCAAGCCGAGGAGCTCTAAGTACCACAAGATTTGGTAATCTTGTGAGACTAAGAGCTTCCCTGCTCACTCTACAGGAAGTTCCCACCCTGATGGATGTCAGCAGCACCAGAAGCATAGATAAGTACAGTGGGCTGGGGGTGTCATAATGTGCCTCGGGGTGGCATGATAAATGTAATGTTTTATTTTAATGAATGTATCATTGCCCCATGTTGGCCACACCCATAACACAATGTGGTCACGCCTTTTTCGGTGCCGCCGCGCAGGCCCACCTTGGTTTCTTTCCTGCTGGAACTGAGGTGGGCCTGTGGACTATAAATGCCAGGGCTGATTTTTAGTCCCAGTCCGGCCCTGATTGCAGGTATTGATTTATACTCACTTTTTTGTCAGAAAGATGAGACCCCCGTTGACACAACTCCCTGAGTGTTCTGGAGGTGCTTTGAGCCTTATTTAGAGCTAGGAGCAAGTCCAGCTAGACGGTGAAATTGTGGGTAAACCACAGCTGAAAGTTCCCAGTTTCAAAAGCAGATATCCACCAGAAAAGGAGACATCTACTACATGTATATGATATGCCAGTCCCTCAAGGGGACTAATATTAGAGGATTTGGGAAAAGCAAACAATTTCACAGGACAGAGAACCTGAAAGAGACCAGTATGAATCCACATGGTCAACCCAAGTAATCACTCCCATCTATAGGCAACTATGTTTAATAGTGTCATGCAGGAACAATGGTGCCTACTTGCTGGGCTGTTGATTCTGGAGGCGTGGAATATAAAGTGTGCCTGGTCTTTGCCAGGGACCCCCACAAGTAAATTTGGATTTAGCTGCTAGGGATACGCAGGTTGCGGTTATCCAGAAGAGCTACCAGCGAAGTAGTAGGTGAAAAGTGGTCAATGCAGTACAAATTCATGATCTGAGGGAAAAAGCCAAAGACAAGCTACAGGCCAATTACCATGGGGAGAAGACAGTGCCAAGGGATATCCAAAAGAATAGTCAGAAGGGCTGCCAAGGTCAGGTGCCAAAAAGTCAATAAAGTGTCAGCACACAGGACAGGAACGCTGGTGCACAGGAAGGGGCCTAATGCTGTGGTATAATAAGGAGAGAAGTGCAGCTAACTGCCAGCGGCGACGCCACCTGCTGTCATCGGATTCAAAATTGCATCCTGCTGCCAGGCAACGGGACGCACATGCCCACTGGAACCAGCAGTCCAGCCAAAAGTATTGCATTTGGTTGCCGAGCAACTAAACGCAGGGGGATTAGACACAGGCAGCCGCCCCGAAGCAGATGCAGAGGGATGACGCCTGACAAATAGTGTGAGGCTCCCTGAAAACTAGGTGCAAAACATAATTTATCTGGAAATCTGAGGAGCACGATGACTACAAGAAGATTGAGAAAACAACTATTTCCCATATTATATTGATATAAGTGTGAATAGTGTTATCAGGGATAAGGTCACCTCTAAAAAAGAGATGTGTTTCCCAAGAGTGTCTAAAGATTTGAAGTCTGATTGAGCGTGGTAGGGAATTCCATAAGTGGGGAGCAGCATGGGAGAAGTCTTGTAGGTGGGAGTGAAAGGTGGTTACCAGAGACGAGACCAGCCCAAGATCAGAGTTAGATCTAAGAAGGCGAGAGTGTGAGTATTTTCATATGAGATTTGACATGTATACAGGGGTAGTGTTGTTGAGGGCTTTGTAGGTAAGGGTGAGTAATTTGAATTTGATTCTGGAGGACACAGGGAGCCAGCGTATGGATTTGCCTAGTGGTGCAGCAGATGTGGAGCAATGAGAGAGTAAGACTCAGCAGTAAGTATGATGAAACCCGAAATTAATAAAGACCTGAAAAAGGAAGGTGCCATCAAAATTGAATAAACTGAAAAAATAATCAAAACAGCACTCTAAAAAAATCTATTTTTCTAAAAAATACAGAGGGCAGAATAGGAAGCTGCAAACACTTTGGGTGTTATATAAATGTATTCACAAATAAAAAACTAAAAATACATATATACAAACATAAAAACAACTACATAAGAAATAAATAAAGCAGTAAACAATAAAATACAGTAGACCAATTACTCGTACAAAATACTCTAAAGAGTATTTAGTACCGTATATACTCGTGTATAAGCCGAGTTTTTCAGCACATTTTTGTATGCTGAAAAAGGCCACTCGGCTTATACACGGGTGAACTTACCTGGTGTCCGGTCCCTCGGCTGTTAACTTCTGCATATGCGTTCCAACAACAGGAAGTTCGGCATTTGGAACGCAAGTTTGCGTTCCAAATGCCGAACTTCCTGTTGTTGGAACGCATATGCGCTCCACTGCGGGGGTAAGTGAAAAATCTCTCTCTCTCTCTCTCTCTCTCTCTCTCTCTCTCTCTCTCTCTCCTATATGGGTAAATTAAGCTCAATGAAACGATGCTGCGGCTAGGTAACAATCTGATTTCTATTTGATGCACATTTCTATTCGATAAAGAATATTGTTTTATCCCATACACAGCTCTTATTCATTACTCAAACTTAGGTTAAAGCGCAGAATATTCTTCTTTAGATAACCTTTTTTGTGTTTATTATTTAAAATAAGGTAATTTTATGTTTGTCTTATTGTCATTTTATATTTCTCTCTCTCTCTCTCTCCTATGGTAATCGGAAACCTATATGGGTAAATTAAGCTTTTTATTGACCTAAAACACCTTTCCTTTGGGGTTAAAGATATATAAAAATAAGTTCCAATATAGATGTAAATTAAAATGAAACTGTACTTCATTTTACAACTCTCTCTCATATATACAGGGATGCCACCTGTCAAAACTGTACTTTTCATTTTTTTACAAACCCATCAATTTACTTCACAAAAGAGCACCCTAGGGTATTGCTTACATTATCTTTGATTTATTTAGGTTAGGTTTTACCCAATGATTTTATAATCATTTATGAATGTTCCTTGTCATCTACTGTTATTTATGGTTTAGCTAAAAATGATTTCATAGATTGAACCTATCATTTTTATTTAGGTTTTTAAATTAGCGCTCTTTTCCACCCTAGGCTTATACTCGAGTCAATAAGTTTTCCCAGTTTTATGTGGTAAAATTAGGTGCCTCGGCTTATATTCGGGTCGACTTATACTCGAGTATATACGGTATATTAGTTATTGGTTGTAGTAAATGATCATGAAATGTGCTCTTAGGAAAACAATTTTAGAAAACAAGAAGCAATAAAACAGGCAGGGAGATACTGAAACTTAGAAGGTCAAGGAATCCAGGCATGGCAGAGGATTGACACTATGGTAAGAGTAAAGAACTTAAACTAGGTTTGACAGACTAATGTTGATTCTATAGCTAACATTTCAAATAGTTTCACATTTAGGATTATGCTAGAGCTATGAAAGGTTTGTAGTAAAATCTATTACATTAAATTTGTAGTTTGTACTCATCTTTTACAATGTTGTTTTCATTTGACCTCTTATGGTTATCTTGTCTGATCAGCTCTCTTTAAAGAGAAACCTATGTAATAAATAAGGACTTTTTGTTTTGGGGGATGCTCTAGGGCTGAAATAGATGATCCTTTATAGTGCTTCTTGTCACCACACTCCATTACTAGAAAGTATAGTAGTGGGCTCCCTCTCCAGGGAACATGCTCTATTTGCCCCTCTATGGAAAAACCACTTGACAGAGGGATGTAGAGGGACTATGGGGTAGTGGAAATTCATTATGCAAGAGAAATGTAACTGAAGCATAAGTATCCCCTGCTTAGAGTGCAAAAGTAAAATATTATACATTTGTCCATGATAACCAAGTCTCTGTCCTAGACTTTGTATTGAAGTCCCTAAATTACACCTCAACATGGGCAGGCTGGAATGGGGGGGCAGAGGGGGCATCTGCCCCCCCCCCGGCTGTTCCCATAGTGGGCTACCTTGGGCTGGGTCACCTACATTTTTCCTTTAAAATGTTCCCAATAGGCTGCTGAGTGAAATCTTGCCCCACGGGCTAAAATTTGCCAGTCCACCCCTGGACCTTAACACCTCTTGTTACAAGTAATCTAGGAATGCCTCATGTATATAGTAGTTATTTTTTCTTTTTCTTTCTTTGTTAGTTTTCTGTAACTATACTACTGTGAGAGCCTAATTAACTATCATAAAAAAGTAATTACAAATTTCAATGTAAACATCTTAGGTGACCATATTACTAATCACAAGTGCAGAGGGTCAACCAATATGTTCTCATAGTATTTGTGGGGATGAATAAAACTTTGCTTATAAAATAGAGCTACTAATAATATTTACAAACAAATAGGTAAAAGTAAGTGTAAATTTCCTACCGAGACAAAACTTCCTGTAACTATTCGCAATGAATGACACTACAGCCAGCCTCATTAACCATTACTCGCTAAATATGGCTAATAATCGTCAGCAATATATTGAACTTGGCTGCAAAGCAGAGGTAGACTTGATGACAAAACTATCAAGTTGTTTGAAAGCATGGGAAATTTGACATGTATATTCAACAAAGGTCTTAAAAGCCTTCTTATATAAAGAAACTCATTATTTGGTTTACTGGTCCCTTACCCATTTTTGTTGTTGTATATATCACGACCAGGTTTTATATCTATTATTTTACATGTAAAGGGAAACTTGCAAATGCATCTTGATTAAAAAGTGTTCTAAATGTTCATCAAATTCCATTACAACAAACACAATGCATATTTTTATGTTTCCACTGAAATTACATTAAATCATGTGTGAGATGAGGTCCCTTGTAGAGTTATGGATAGTTTTATAGTAACGGCTTGGTCTAAGACTAGAATATGGACAGTTATACTAATTGTAGGTCTAGAAATAACATTGTAATAGGTTTAGATTTTGGCATAGGGATTAGGTTCATTTTGTGACTAGGATTCAGTTTACACCTATCAATAGAACTGTGCTAACATTAAGTTTAGCACTTTTTTGTAAAGCACTTTTTTTTTTAAAAAAAAGCCAAAACAAACCCACTTGGTTTTCACTTACCTAGAAGATCACCTGCAACTTCCATAACCCTTTATTTAAAAGAGTAGTCTCCAAGGTTTAAAAAGAGGGAGTCAATTGCTTTCCTTGAAAATTCAGGGGACAAACTTCCACTTCCATGGTCAGTTACCACGAAAGCTAATGGTATGTAGCCACATTTTGTGGGTTTTACCCATTCATTAAAATTACCTTGCTGACATACATTAACATAAAGTACCACTTATTGGGCCCGAGTCACTAAGGAGAGCAAAGCAAAATAAAGGAGCAACTTTGCACCTAGGCAAAACCATGTTGCATTTGAGGGGGAGGTAAATTTAAAATGTGGGAACAGATTTATAGTTAGGGTAGGACATGTCCTAGATCAACTTTAAAATTCAATGTAAAAATAAAGCATTTGTGTGCTACATGAAAAGGCAGACAGTATTTTCCTTACATGCAAAATAATATACTAATTTGCACCATTTGCATTGTAACATTGTCCTATTTTTTTGCCTTGCTTACCTTAATAATTCAGGCCCATTGTCCACAACTGCAAATATGTTTAGTATTGCCACACTGTGAGAGGGACAATTGTGACATACAACTGTACAGAGCCAGCTGTAAAGGCTCAGAGGAAGTCAGTGGAATGGTTTGTCATAACAGGATAGAGATTATAACCACCTAAAGCCTCTGGGAACTGCATGCACCTGTTGAGCAGAGCTATTATCAAGCAAAGCTCAAAATAGAATCCCATCAGAATCACCTTTAGTGGCACATAAACGTCTGGTATGCAGCTGATGCATGTCTAAGATAATAGCCTTTTTCCACATGAGCTTCAAGTATGCCAATGGAGCTATGGATTAAACTTCTGCTGTCACTAATCACTTCATTGTAATATCAAAAGAAACATAAACGACAGTGTGTATGACAGAAAAACTACATTTAAAAAAAGTTTGAAAATAAACACAACTATATAAATAAATAAATAAACTATATAAATAAATAAATATTTGCTAAATGTAATTGTATTTTATTACAAAGCTGAAATAAAAATAAGCAATGATGAAATTATACAGGCACAACAATGGTAGTCACTCAATATGACAACTGGGTATCTTAGAGCAGTTTAAAGTGTATACATTAGTAAATTAAACCATGTAGCATAGTAATGTAGTTCAATGAAAAGAAAAGTGACACACATATTAAAACTTAGCCATATTGTGCCAGGAAAATTCAAAAATTGTGTGACATACAATGTGGTCTTATTTTGGTTGTAAGTTGCTGCTCTACACTTAAAGCAAAAAATGGAACTCTTAAAAATGTTTGGTTTTGGATCCTTATTTTAGGTAGTAGAGATCTAACAGTGAATAATGTCAGCTCATGGTCCAATGTTCTGCATATTTGCTATTTGTCATAAATTTAAAGTGAACCTACATTAAAAGTATTAATTACTGGGGCAGTGGGCTCTTTCCTTCATATTTGGTGGGATTGCCCTCTAGTGGCCAAATTCTGGGACGAGGTAATATTGTTGGTTCAACAGGGTACCTCAATTAACGTACCTAAGAATCCACTTTCGATTCTTCTATGCCAACCCATTAAGGGAATTACCAAGACATCGGATAAGCTTATTCGACACATATATAATGCAGCCAAGCTGCAAATAGCTAGTGAATGGAAGAAGGCCTCACAACCTTCTAGAGTGGGTGTTATGAATAGAACTTGGCACACGGCATCCATGGAATATATAACTAGTCTTCTCCACGACACAGTTCCCACATTCCACAAAGTGTGGGATCCTTGGTATAGTTTTAACAACAGTTCTATGCCAGGCCTCTCGTAAGCCTTAGATGCTCTTCTTTTCCTTTCTTTTTCCAACCTCTATAACTCTATTTCTTTTATTCTTTTTGTGTTCCTTCTGTTCACCTTTCCCCCTCCTTTTATTATCACACTTGTGGTGAGTTTTCAGATGAGGCTATGCACCCAACCTGGTCTGTCCCTTTCCCTTCCCTCCTTCCCCTTCTTCCCCCCCAAAAAATAAAAAATTCTGGCAGATTGTTATATACGCTAAATACGTACAACAGTGCAGGATGCACCTCTGGATTTGGGAAGACTCTCTACCTCAATATTCATTTTGTAGTTCTTTATCCCCCAGGTGGAATGTACTGGGATATGAAAAATATATCTATATGTTTTTTGATGTTTTTATATATTTTTTACTTTCCTTATTTGAGCCTTTACATTTTGTAATCCCGGTACTTGGATAATATGTTTGTCACGCACTGTTGTACTTTATACTCATCTGCTGTTATAAATAAAAAGTTTAAAAAAAAAAAAAAAATAGAGACACTGTAAACTATTCATGATATATTACATATATATATAGTATATATACAGTATATATATGGGCCTAGGTACGATCTGCTTTGACAGACATTATACACATGTGGAAGAGTCCCAGCAGAACACACAGAAGAAAAGGTATTCAATGACTGTCACCTGTTAATAATATAGTCATTATCGACAAAATATTTTTTTTAAAATTAAATATATAAATAAAAAATTTCATGCAGTACATCTATTAGTATGTTCTTAATGTATATTATACATAAAATGCATTTTTACAGTTGCTTTTGATTGCAAACACATATTCTAGCATGTCATCACTCTCAATTGGCACTTACACCTGCCCTGTAGTTGGTGCAAATGATACGACAGACAAACATGAAGCTGTGAGATGCCAAAAGCTTGAATCGGACGTGGCTATGTGCACTCAAGCTTGGAACGCCCTTACTGTAAATTGGCTATATGCATACGACCCCCCCCCTCCCTCCCCATTCCTTCCTTGAAAATGTAGGCTGACGTAAATATCATTTGCGCTCAAAGATTAATTGGATGTTGCTTTGTTTACTGGCGTATAGTCCGTTCTAGGCATGCGCAGAGCGATTTTACACAAAATTCAAAAAGTATTCGCATTTACGTTCCTTTGTGAATCAGGCCCTCAATGTTCACTCCAATTCACTTATGAATGTGTATTTTGCACATGATCCTTCACCCTTGTTCCAAGTAAATTATGGTGCTCAGGAAGAGTGTCACTGCAATTGTCCTCAATACACAGCAAGGTATATTTTTTATTTTTTGGCAGCTTTGGTTTCTCACATCTCATTGCTTAGTTCCTAACACATGCATTTCACCATAAAACTATAGTTACATTTAATATGTTAATAAAGGTTTCCATAAAGCAGTGTATGCTGGTGGCTGGAGAAGGGTTAATTGGAGAGTACAGAAACTGTGAGTAATTATTTTTTCTTCACAGGGAAAACCCCCCTTCATGTACATATGTGTATATTTATGCATGTGATTATGTTTGACAAATGTTTAATTTAAATCATCTAGTCGGCTGTCATTTGCTTGTTACACAAGTTGCTAACATTTAAGGTCCGAGACTCTCTTAGACAGTAGAAAAATATTTTTCTTTTTCAGATTTTGCTAATTCCCAAATGTGCTCCCTCCTCCCCGTCTTTTCTTACCATGAAAACCTTTGTCGGGCTCCAGTTTCATAGAAATATTGATGTAAAATATGTTACCACTGGGGGCCTTCTGCATGAAAGAAAATGAGGTCTCTGTTTATATACTCTCACTATAGATTTTATTACAAGTAAAACAAAATCTGAATGAAACAGTTTAGGTGCTGGGGACTCAGCTTATCATCACCTCTGCTGTGCTGCAATAGACAAAGGTCCGAGGATGACACAATCTCCTACACTTATAGCTTTTTGTTCATCTCAACCTTCTAGGTGCTTTATATGATGGCAGAGGCTTAGCAGATGTGTAAAACCTGCTGTTAGAACATAAACATTTCAGTTAGTAGAATCTGGAAAGTGTTCAGACCCTATTAGCTTGAAAGAACAGAAGCATGTAGCAAATTTGGCTGACACTTCTGACTCCCGCAGCTGAGGGGTTATCTGGCCAATGATTGGGGCCATTTTGCTAAGTCATTAATTTTTTCCTGTGGCCACCGGTCAAGTCTGACTACACCCTTAGAGCCTGATGTAGAGTTGGATACAATGTACGTAAAGGATGCAGACGTAAATTGCTTCCAAAAAAGCTGAACATGTTTACTAGTGTATGCAGAGCTGCACGTATGTTAAGATATTAAATGCGTCTACTGAATGAAGATACATTTACAACATAACATACATTTTAAGCGCATGATGCACTTTGAGCATAACTTCACACAATATACTGTAGGTGCCAGTCGTCGTCATCATCATCATCAGTTTGATTATGATGATGGCTGTTGTTTAAATGTGTTTAAAAAAATAAATAATAATCTTAAAAAAAGCCCCCCCACCCCCTCACAAAAGATCAACCAGCACTAGCGCTCATAGCCTAGGCTGGTAGCGGCTAAATGTGTGGGGGGTCGACAAACGCCGTGGGGTCCCCTAGAAATAGCTGCTACTAGCACTAGGCTTTTACAAGCTAGACTAGTGACACTGTTGCAAGGAAATCCACGTTGACTCCCCCTGTCGTAATGTCACCCAGCTCTACCCTGTTCACTGTGGGTGTGGGGGTAATATACTAGTTTAAAAAAGTGTTTTTTGCTGGAGAACTACGGGTCACAGCAAGCCCTGGCATGCATGAAGTGATAGGGTATGCTGGTGCTTGTACAACTACAAACAACAGCATGCCCTGGCATCCAGGGTCTGCTATTACCTGTAGTCCACCTGTAAAATAAACATTGTAAAATAAAGACACCCACATAATGTGAAAAATACCCGTATTTGAATAAAGATTCCCCAAACATGCCCTCATTAACCCCTTTATTGTTCACCTAGATCCAGTTAAGGTCTTCTTCTGCCTTTGAGGCTTGCAATCCATAAACCGCTTAAACAACTAAACAACTACTCCTTATAGGAGTCGTGGTGCAAATAATAGGCTTAGAGACAATTTATTTACATGAAAATGTGCACTATGCAAAACTCAGAATATCACATCAAAGTCAAACCTCCTGCCACTTTCAATAAAATAAACTATTCTATTTTTCCACCTAAAATACTGCTTGGTTTAGCCTACTTATGGCTTACATTAATTGTGAGATCAAGGGGACATTGGGAACATTAATGCACGAGGAACTTTTGCATATTTATAGCTTTTTTTTAAATTGGGCAGAGATGGTGCCTAGAAATGCACTTCAAAATGCTTGTTATCAACAGTTTAAGTCGAGCCCCGAAACTCCAACCGTCAACTCAGAGTTAGTGCAAACCTGTAGTCCCTTTGTTGAGTGGAAACGCCCCTAAAAATGTGCCCTCTCCTCCCTTTTATCTCACTACAATAATTTCACTCTGAAAAATGAAATCTTGCACCACAAAACAATGGTGCAATAGTTGTACCAATTCTGTATTTGATTAAGAACACCTACTCTACAGCCAACTGCCTCCCCCGACCTATGCAAACTGCTATTCCTCTGCAAAGGGGGCCAGTTTGTTACGTAAACCTATGCGACCAGTTCAAAGTAACAGTAATGGTATTAAGATGAGCCGTGCGTATTAAAGTACAGGTGGATGAGTATGGTAGGTAAATTATCATATTTGTTGTAAGAAAGTAACGTATAAAAAAGATATATCAAGCTACTGCATTGGGGAAGTACGGTGGCTAAGTGGTTAGCACTTCTGCCTCACAGCACTGGGGTCATGAGTTCAATTCCCGACCATGGCCTTATCTGTGTGGAGTTTGTATGTTCTCCCCGTGTTTGCGTGGGTTTCCTCCAGTTTTCCCCCGTCTTTGTGAGTGTGTGTATCTTAGGGAATTTAGACTGTAAGCTCCAATGGGGCAGGGACTGATGTGAGTGAGTTCTCTGTACAGCGCTGCGGAATCAGTGGTGCTATATAAATAAATGGTGATGATGATGATGATGATTGCATTTGCCTCTTTCACAATGTTTGTTTACAAAATTTATATTTTTGGGGGATATATTTTCATGGCCATCATGGGTCTCGGCAAGTTTGACGAATTTTTGTACTGTCCTTTACTTTTTGTGTTGTTTTGTATTGCTGTACCTCATTGTGTTGCCTAAGTAAAGTCCCTGTTCTTATTCTGTGTGCGCACTATATTCAGATTGACCTATCTATGTATAACCTTAACTTGCTCTTTTTGTTCATATCCTCTGTCCTGCCCTTCCCACCTTCCCAGAACTGGCATGCACGTTTGCTGAATTACTGTTACTATTACTTGTGTCTGACTGCATATTGCTAGGACTTAATATTTTATCCCTTTCACCTGAGGTAATTTACAAAGAACAAAATGTTTCCTATGGAGACATCCATAGATTGTAAGTTTGCGAGCAGAGCTTTCTTACTTCTCTGTCTGTCTGTGTTACTCAGTATTCTTTTATTACTGTCTTTGTTCCCAAATGTAAAGTGCTACAGAATTTTGCTAGCACTATATATAAATAAATGTTGATGGTGTTGATGATCTCCTGAGAGCGGAGAGTAGTCATACATTTTCATGTGATCAGGCAGATCATCTAGTAGAGAGAACCCACACTCCTGGAAACCGGGGGAAGGTACGCTGCTCCATATGTATGTATACACAAACACACACACAGATTATAATATGTGTGGAATGGTGCATCCGCTCACGGCTTATAGGAGGCAGAGCTGGTATTCTCCTGCTCCACTTATGCAACATCTCTGCCTCAATCCCTTCACTCGGCTCCTTCCCTCCACCACTTGAGTAATAGGTTGGTTTCCTCAGTCCCGTGATCCAGTCATGAAGTTGGTCCGTCCTCATCAGCTTCAGCCTGGGGTTAGGGCTATCGAGGAAAACATTGCAGTGTTGGGCTGAGATTAGTCAAACACATCCAGAGTTACAGGAGAGGTGAGCGTTGTGGGATGGGAGGACAGTGGTGCCAAGGTACTGGGTCTACAATGGATTGCTACAGGAAACCTCATTAATATGGGTGTACATAGGTTAATTTTTTGTTGTTGAGAAGTGAGAATGTAAGCGTGCCAGTGAGTTATTTGGGGGTATAGAGGTTTCAACATGGGGAATAAATGGGGTGCCAGGAATTATTATGGGGCTATAATTGTACCAGACACTAAATTGGTTCAGACATTAATTTAAAGATATAGGGTTGTCAGGTGCTAGCAAGGAAATATAGGGTGTCATGCATTAGTGTAGTGATGACAAGCAGTTTTGGACTGAATGACCAGGGTATGACAGAGATGATACACATTTAATTTCTGTAGTTTTATACATTGTACATGTGAAAATGGCCTTATTTGCAAGTTATACTTTTTCTTCATATACTACACTTTGGCATTAGCCATGTCCTCCATGTGGTGACCATGACCCACTAGTGGTTGGCCACGCCTCTCTTGTGGCTGGCCAAACCCCCTTTGGAGGGTCATACCCATAAAGCAGCGCACAGCGTAGACACACACACACTATTTCACAGGCCCCTACTATTGCATTCCCCTCAGGGGCCTTTCATGCCCTAATCTGACATTACCTCGATCTTTTCTAACTTTTACGCCTCAACATATGTAGCCATTTGGTCTACAAACCTTTAATTTAAGCAGAAAGCTGGGTACATTCATTCAAATTAACGTGCACAACCGGTCAAAAGCTGTGTTGGTTTTGTGGTGCGGACATTTTGCCCTCTGCAATTGACATTCACAGAAGTTTCTATATATATAAAATAACTGAATGTAGCAGTCCGGGATAAAGATGACATGATGGCTCAATAAATGACATGACTTGGAGAGAGGAGCCGGAGAGCTGAGTTAGAAGATGTAAAGACATTGCTGAGCAGGAGGATGGTCAGACCAGGTATTTTGAAGCTAAGCATCACAAACCCAATCCCTCTAATAGTTACTCATGGTTTTCCTATTTCTTACACTTATTTTTTTACTGTGGTATTTGTAAAAGTACATATATATTGGACCTCCTCCTCCTGCTGGTATTCGAACAATTGCCAGCCTTGGCTCTCCTTGCTAAACACAGCCTTTTGCCAGATGTAATATTTCAATCACTGCATGTGTGCTTTAAAAACTTAAAAACACGTTTTCATTTGTACACCTCCACCCAACTATGCTGCAAAGGCATTTAACCACATCTATGGATTTGTTCAATGTATTTTTTTCTCACACATAAGCAAGCAGGATTTAGGGATTTTATTCCAACAGACATGCCATTTCTAAAACATAGACTAGGCATTTTATTACTAGGTGCCAAAGAGGCTAAGAGTCAGAAAGCGAAACAGTTCATAGCTCCCAAAGTTCAGATATGGAATATACAGCCAGCACTCTCTGATTATTGTGTTGAACTACAACTCTCAGTATGCTATATCAATCTCCATGCTCAAAGAACATGTCCAGTTGTTCAACAGTAAAGGATTCAGATGACTAGCTGCTTAAACCCTTTTAATAAAACAATTCTGTTCTCTCTTGAAGGAATTCACACATTTCATTGGAAATCTGCCAATAAAATGCAGGTTGCTAGAGTGTCAGAGAGTGGACAAGTGGAAAATATACTTATAGGTAGACCTCTGGCAAAATTACTATTTCATATTTAATAAATCCCCTCTAGTAGGCATCAGGAGATTTTTCAAGGGCATGTAGACATGTAAACAGCTGTCTCTCTCTACTTGAAAATGGTTTTGTGTTGTGGTGACATCCTGCTCAGTATGCTAGCTAGAAGGCTGCTATAGTGGACCTTTTAAACTGGTCATGACTGATGACATGAGAATATGTGGGGTGAAGTTAGCATAGTAAATTCCACAAACAACAAGTCGAGGGAGCCAGCAGGTAAGTTGTGAATATATCTGATTGCTTTTTTAAATGTTTCTCTCTATTCTATATTTGCCAGTTGTGCCTAAGTTCCAGGGACAGCCATAAGATTTAAACATATGTCCATCTATCCTTACAATCTGGGATTTATAATTTAATAAGTATTGAATTAGAATATTTTAAATTCTGAAAATTACATTATAACCAAGTTCAATAACCACGTGAGAGGGATTGTAGATCATTAAGGTCCACCTAGATGGTATCATGCAATGTACTTGTATGCACCAACAGCAAAGTGTTATAAGAACTGATTTGAAATGATGATGATTGTGGTCTTGAAAGTTAGCCTCTGTGCCTAGCAACCAGACCCGTCCAAACTCATCATCCACATATGGGCAGAGCCAAAGACAGCAAAATCCCATTTGTTAATAATACATGGAACACATTGTATTGGTAAACCAAAAGAATGTAATAAAATAAAAATGCAATAAAATTAAACAACATTTATCATATTAGAGAGAAACACCAAAAAATTAAATAATCATCTTTAATGATTGCAACTTTTTAGTTTTAGTCCAGCTGTGTGCTATGACCAAGAGTGCCAAAGATAACTGGATCATGGCACCGGAGATACACGTCTGGCCTTGCTGAGTCTGAATAATTTAAATAAAAAAAAATGAATGTCTGAGTAGAACATACAAATACATGTCTGAGTAAAATATTCTAATACAGACAGCCACGTAGTATCATCTGTCTTTTTTTTAAATTCTCATGGGGATGGGTCAAAGTCCCTATATTAGACTAGTATGGGGCTCTTTGCTAACTGCATGTCGTAGTGTCCAACTTCTCTCCACTGCCACTAAGTTCAGACAGGCAACAGGCCACAGAGTCTCCCCATTGTTTGACAAACTCTTCTCAATAACTGGATGTGCTCTGACAGGCACAATTACTCTCCACTATGCTAGTAGGTACATTGTCTACAGTTGATCCTCAAACAGTTCAGCTGGATGGCAATAGTAATCCACAGTATAGGTATGCCAAAAAATAACCACATCACCAGATTCTCCTACTCCAAGGCCAAGACATAACCATATCTCCTCTCACAATTCACAGGTGATTCCTCCTCTTCTTGTCCATGGGAACCCATATCCCTAATGGGCTGGAGTCTACTGCGGGATAGCTTACACTTGATCCTTGCCACAATCCCCTGTGGAGGAGGCTTTGACAGTTCTGGGCTTTAGGTCCTAAAATAATGGGACTACTTGGATTTGCACAAACCACTTTATCCAGTATCAAGATCAGGGTAATTGTGTGGTAAAATAACAAGATAAACCATCTCAGTGTGTTTTGTTTCGTAGAGGAGGGGGCACACTTTTAGGTGACCGCGCTAAAACAAAACAGTTATAAATTGGTACCTTATTTGAAAGAGGGGTGTCAGGTTTGGGCTTGACCTTACATAGGTGCTTGCTCTGGGACTGCATTTATGTGCAGTTTATGGAAAACTGTTAAGTGTTATGTGGTGAATTCACAATGAACAAATCTGATTATTTAAATCTGTCTCTAATCCTAGACATTACGGGCTTGATTCATTAAGGCAAGCAAAGCAACAAAAAGGAGTAAATTTGCTCCTGAACAAACCATGTTGCAATGCAAGGGGTGCAAATTAGCTACTTTATCTAGGACATGCCCTATCCCAACTATAAATCTGTCCCCACATTTTAAATGTACCTCCCCCTTCAATACAACATGGTTTTGCCAAGGTGCAAACTTACTTTTTTTGATTTGTTTTCCCTAATGAATCAGGACCAATATTATTGTATTGCTCCTGCCACTACTAGACCTCTTGTAATAATTTACTGTGCTGATTCTGCACTAGGTGTGGTTGCCATCACAAGAGAAGAATGCAGTGGGTCACTAAGTCCGGTCCCCACTACTTTCTTTATTCTATATTTCATCATTGACAGCTGCTGAATTTGTATCTCTTCTCATTGTAAAATTAAATTCTCATAACACATCTACTGTTTTTGTAAACACTAACCCATGTATGTATTATACCTAAATTGTATAATAGAAAACATATAAAACAATATTAATTTAAGCATAAAACAAGAACTTTATTCTAACCCCACTGATAACTTATCCATCTGGCTGCAAAATAAAGGGATTCATAACCTTTGTTCCTCCTATCCCTTAGAATTGTTCCCCATGTTTTTTTCACAGTCTCCCACCTGCAATTGATTTACTGTTCGCATGCAGTCAGATTCTGGAAAACTGCACTTTTGGGTATATTTGATATTAACCTTATGGTAGCTTACTATAGAATTCAAAATTTCGTAAACTCTTATTTAAACTCCCTTGACAGAGTGAAGTCAGGATGTCCCTGGGACGTGGCACTTTATTCCTCTTGGTGGCTGCAGTAGGATCTGTATCTGGGGGTGGACCAGCAGGAGGAGGATATCCTCAAATGAAGTACATGAATCCAATGATGAAAGGGCCTTTGGGACCACCATTCAGAGAGGGAAAAGGACAATATTTAGGTAAGATTCTCCTCTGCGCAGAACCAATGCAACCAGTGATTGTGATATTAGTATTTACAATCAGAATGGATGACACAAATAACATGGAATGAGTGAAATATAGAAATGACTCTCTGTGGCCTTGTACTATCTGATTTTAACATCTGATAATTTAATTACCTTTTATATCTGCGCTCAGCCCTTCTGCATTTTTTATAGTTAGTTTTTTAAAGTTTGAAATAAGACCAAAGGGTATATTTACTAAACTGCGGGTTTGAAAAGGGGGAGATGTTGCCTATAACAACCAATTCGATTCTAGTTATCATTTATTTAGTATATTCTACAAAATGAAAGAGAGAATCTGATTGGTTGCTGTAGGCAACATCTCCACTTTTTCAAACCTGCAGTTTAGTAAATATACCCCCCAAGTGTTCAGAAAAAAGTGGGTATAGAAAAGAGCAAGCCTAGACACAAGGGACAGATATCTCCTTTTGAAGACAAAACCAGTTATTCTCTTGGAGGTGGTGGAGTCACTATCAATGTATTTTTCTTTCAGAAATTTGGGTGACAATAACTATATTAACAAAAGTAGATTTACTGAAATAACCTGCAGGAAAATATAGACAGGGAATTGCAAGCCAACCCAACCTGTTTTATACTAACATAGTGCATCTGCAAAGGTTATGAAAGAGAAGTAGTGAGAAGACAAGGGGTCGGGAATGGGGGCGGGGGGGGGGGGGGGTATATATCAAGATGAACTCGCACTTAACATATAAAATACATAGAGAACAAAAACTGAACAATGCATACTCAGTCTTTGCCACTAGAGGGCAACTCACCATCAAAACAAGAATACTAAATCCTATATCATATCCATATCTGCCTTGTGACCAGTTTTACAGGGTATGTGGCATAAAA
Organism: Mixophyes fleayi; assembly: GCF_038048845.1. Taxonomy (NCBI): domain Eukaryota; kingdom Metazoa; phylum Chordata; class Amphibia; order Anura; family Limnodynastidae; genus Mixophyes; species Mixophyes fleayi. The sequence goes on along the minus strand of NC_134403.1, from coordinate 216,605,583 downwards.
GTGTGATGTTAAAATACTGTTGATGTAATGGTTTCTGTTTTTATATGTTAATTTATATGAATAGCAGTTTGAATTTTGTACTACTTGATCGAAAAATATTAGGCATTATAAGTGGACATTTTGTCTATGATTCTGCCATTCCCACATGACACAGGTACCAGTAAAAAAGCAGAACATGTTATTTAAAAATATGGTTTGCTAAACAAACAGAGTGATGTTAAATTGCTAACTTAGAGAGATATATCACATCATTTCTACTTGTTGGCATTTTCCTTTTTCTGCCCATATGGTAGTAGGGAAAGTGTTACATTTAATGTAATATATTCCCTAAAAGGGAACATCATGTATCAAAATGGATCTCAAGTTAGTGTACTTTATTACAAAAGGTAATAAAGTTAGTTGCACACAGCTCTGCCTTCACAAGCAGTACAGTGTGAAGCAGGGCATAACCAGGGGGGGGGGGGGAAGGGGGCTGGGCCGGGGGGCAGGGGGATATCGGCCCCCGGATTCAAAATCGTCGATTTTTACCCGCGGCCGCATCTGATGACACTGGATGCGGCACAGGCGGCCGCATCACATGACACGGGATGTGTGTCATGTCATGTGTGTCATGTGATGCGGCCGCCTGTGAGCCCCTCGGGCTGAAATTGCCAGCCCGCGCCTGGACATAACTCCCAACTGTCCTTGCAGATGGACCAAATCCTGACTAAGCGAGACAGTCACCCAAATCTGGGACTGCTCCACCAGATTCAGGACACTTGGCAGACTGTCCTGCTCTCTCCTACTTGTTCTTGTCACTTTCACAACCTGTGACTGCTGGTTTCTTCAGCTCATTTGCTGTTTGTCTGGATCCTGGAATGTTGGTGCCCTATTTGGAAAAAAGACAGGTACATAAAATTTAGAAAGCCCCAACCAGCCCCGGTGTTAAATCAATAGGACCCACGTTTAAAATTAGGCCTTCCTCGCTATCATCATGGGGAATTAAAATAATATATTTATTTGATAAATAGACCTATATCCCTCCAACCAGTCCTGACATTAAATCAATAGTATTCACATTTAATAATAGAACTATTTTCCCCCAACCAGCCCCAACATTAAATTAATAGTGTCCCCAATTAATAAATAAACATATATCCCTCCCCCAAACAGCCCGGCAATAAATTGATAGCATTTACATTTAATAAATAGCCCTCCTTCTCCCCAAACTCATCCCACCTTCAATTAATAGCCCCCAAACCACCCTAGCATTAAATTAAAGGACCCATCACCTCACCTTGGATTAATAGGCTCCACTATTAAATTAAATAGCCCTACCATGACCCCACAAATAAATTAATAGCAACCACCATTAAATTATTAGCCCCCACCCATGTTCCACCATTAAATTATTAGCCTACTGTCCCCCTCTGGAAATAAATGAATAACATTTACATTTAATAAATAATTCATATTCACATTTAATAAACAGCCCTCATTCTCAATTAATAGCCCTCAAACCACACCAGCATTAAATTAAAGGTCCCATCACCCCACTTTAAAGTAAAAGACAACACTATTAAATTAAATACCCCGCCATCACACTACAAATAAAAAATTAGCCCCCACCCTCACAATTACTCATGTGAAACTTTGCCAGTGAGGGAGGCAGATAGTAGGAGCAGCTGAACACTTGAAGGTAGCTAATCCCAGAGGAGTGGTGAGCCACCAATAACCATACAGTACCTGGCCCAGGGGGGGCCCTGAGAGAGATGTGGTACCACAGCACATATACCCAGCCCTCCCCCTTTATATATGGCTCTGAGTACTGGCACATGTGGGGGCCATTGTAGCTCTGGGCGCACCATTTATGCAGAACCATACACCTATCAGCCTCAACATTAAGACCACCGACAAGTGAAGTTAATAACATTGATTATCTCATTACAATAGCACCTGTTAAGAGGTGGGATATATTAGGCAGCAAGAGAACAGTCTGTTCTTGAAGTTGATGAGTTGAAAGCAAGAAAAATGGCCAAACATAAGGATTTGAGCAACTTTGACAAGGGCCAAATTCTGATGACTAGACGACTGGGTCAGAGCATCTCCAAAATGGCAGGTGTTGTGTGGTATTCCAGGTATGCAGTGGTCCAAAAGTGAACTGGCGACAAGGTCATGGGCACCCAAGGCTCATTCATGCACATGGGGAGTGAAGACTAGCCTGTCCGGTCCAATCCTACAGAAGAGCTACTGTAGCACAAATTACCATGGAGTAATGAAGAAGGTTGCCTGGTCGGGTGTGGTACGTGAAACCGACTACCAGCAACCCGATAGTACTTACCCTGACAAGGATTACCCGACCGCCACTTTTCCTTCATACTTGTGAAGCTGAATGTTTATTATAGGGATTTGCAACAATTCCGATCATATAACAGAGCGGCAGCTGTAAATTACGTAACTTTTAAAAGCGACAGTATAACTTGTGGTCTTAAGGGATAATTTAAAAGCCTTAGTAAAATACATTATGGACCCGGCGCTCCCTTAATTTATCCCTTTAAGACCAGAAATAATACTGTTGGGTTTAAAAGTTATGTCATTGACAGCTGCCGTCCTATTATATGATGGGAATTGTTGCTAATCACTGTAATAAAGATTCGACTTCACAGGTATGTAGGAAAAGTGAGGGTCGGGTAATCCTTGTTGGGGTAAGTAGTATCGGGTTGGTGGTAGTTGGTGAAATGACTACCACCGGCCTGGTCTGATGAATGACGTTTTCTTTTATATCACGGAGTAAGAACAAACATAGTTTTAAAGCTCTTTTCAAATATAAAGTGACCGACCTTAGCAGATGTAATTCAAGGGCAAGTGAGTTTGGTTAAAAATAATGCAAATGAAGTTACACAGAAAAAGGCCAATACAATAATGACATCAATTCTACTTTCATTACAGCAGTTGAATTAGTAATGATTTTAACAATTATCTTCATGCCATGATTGCACTGCCCTTTTCTGATCAAAGGGCAAAAGTAACAGCATTCATAGTGAACACATATTGGGCCTTATGAAGAGCTGTACATAAGGCTCCACTCTGCATAATCATATGATATCACCATCATCAGCACGGATCTTGTACCAGGCAAAAGCAGCCGCAGCAGATATCTCCTAGAAGCGTACCGGTGACTGCTTCCTACATAAGGACTGTTAACACACCATTACTGTACTACACGTACGCCAATCTGCCCCTTAGCGTAGAGAGGCAAAATAGGGAGATGAATCTTTCTACTGCACATGCACGTAAGTAAAAGCACATTTTGGCTTCCGCATCAGACTTGTGTCCGACTCTACATGACCCTCACTGTCTTCAATTTCTGTACTGTTCTACTGGACTCTGGAACAGAATCCAGCCCAGGATCATTAATACATGTTTTTACACAGGATAAACCACATCATTGGCAGAAATGCCTACAGCATCAGTGAAATATGATTTATAAAATATGAATATTTAACCCAAGTTGCTTACATTTCCTTTATATTTCTTCTCTTAAAATGAAAAGGAAATTCCGCCTTTTTCTGGCATCTGGTAAATGCTCCTAATCTGCAAATAATGAAGGGGAGTGGAATCTGAAAAATGAGAAAAACAACATTGTGAATTTCTCAAATTACCGCGTTTATATTATGTTACATTCCCATCGTGAGCTGTCTGTCCAAATGCTTCCAGGATGAAGTATGACCATGTCTGTGTCTTTCTTAAGTTCTGTATGGGAATGTAAAACAGCAGCCCTTTCAATATGAAATTATATTTACCAATGAAATTCAAATCCATCACATATCTGAATGTGTGTAGTGGTGTTTATTTGGAAAATAAACAGGAATTTCAAGTGGAGAGAGGCTGCTTTCCTTTTATGGAGATAAAACTTACACTGCAATCAGGGCTTTCAGATTTTGTTTCTATGGGTAATTTAGATTTACAGAAAAATGTGCTGTCTTAGCCTTTTTTTGGGGTCCCATCCACAGAACATGCCATTTAGTTTTAGGTCTTGGATCATGAGAGCCCCATTTCTCGAATAAGTAAAATTAGTATCAGACTTAAATGTAAAATGCTGAAGTAGATTAAAATATCTTCTACAACACCATTAGTGGGGAAATTTTCACTCTTTATTAAGTATAAATTGGGATATATTGTAGAACAGTCATGGGTGTAACTAAAGCAAAAAACATTCTCAAGAGTAATTATATATCTATAATATTTTTACAATGTAACATAATTAGAATTATGATGTGATTTAGGCTTTATACATTTTCATACATTTGAAAAACACCAGTGGTCCAGTCGGTACAAACTCTTACACATCCCCTGGGAGCCAGATAATGTGCTGCTACGTTATACCTTAGCGGCCTGATTCATGTTCAGACGTAAGTCCCTTTGTGTGCCGTATCTTGCATGAAATAGCTCTGCACGTGCTTAGAAATGGATCTTACACCGATGAATGCAATTGCATGCAGTTTATATCTGAACGCAAATGACACTTATGACCGCAAATGACTTGAAAGGTGGAATGTAGGTGGGAAGGGGTGGATGGATGTAGGCAATGTACAGTCAGGGCATGCCAAGAGCGTACTGACGCGGATGCGGCTGGATCAAGTCCTGGATTTCTCTTAAGTACGTTTGTTTTAGCCGTATCATGTGCACCAGCTACAGGGCAAGTGTAACTGCCAACTGATGAATGGCGTGGCATATTCTGTGTTTCAAAAAACTAAACGTATGCGTACCACTAGCTAGCACAGAACATGTGTATGCAACTAAGAATCCATTAAAACGCATTGTATGTACAGTGCGCTGACCCTTGTGATTCGGTTTCGAAACCTGTGTCAGTTATAACACAACTTTGTTTTTTCGAACAAACGCGAAAGGTTTTCGTTTTAGTTTTGGATCTGGATTTGATGAACTTTGATGGACTTAACTCAATGTAGTAAAAGTTTATGAGCACGGAGATAGGAGAAATGGGGTTGACAGCAAGCCCCCACCCACGTTCGTTCGGGAGGCAACAGTAATTTAATTTAAAAAGCTGCACGCCTTGGCTGCC